>NW_017535396.1:28087-45449 GCF_001853355.1 Bactrocera latifrons
GATAAAGCTGAGTTTTTTTTCAAAAAGAGTACTGTAAACAGGTCTCTTTGGACATGCTTGATCGTGCGAATTGCGATCCGACATTTATAGAAAGCATTMTAACTGCCGATGAGACTTGGGTTTATGTGTTTGACATGCAAACAGGCCAACATTCATCGGAATAGAGGGGAAAAAGAGTCGAAACCAAAAAAATTACCCCAAAGCCGCTCAAAAATCAGGATGATGGTAATTTGTTTTTCGATATTTGTGGTTTGGTTCATCATGAATTTGTTCCGGAGGGACAGATGATCAATAAGCAGTTCTATTTGGCCGTATTTAGGCATTTGCCGTTGGAAGTATAGAAGAACAATTCATGGATTTTACAAGAGATAATACACCATCGTATCAAGTCACGATTGCGACCGAATTTATAGCCAAAAACGCAATGAACATGAAGAGCTCAGCCTAAATACCTAGCCACAAAAGAAATCTTACAAATTAAACTTTACATTCAGTGTCCAATRATTTCACTATTTTTATTACCGATACTTCAAGGAACGCTACGGGTTCTTATGGATTACTGAAGATGTGCATGACCTCGMTATCTGAGTCATCAAGCTACTTCCAAATTAAACTTGTCTGGGTGCCTGGTCATAGTGGAATTGTCGGAAACCGTAAGACTGATGAGCTCGTTAGGAATGACACCTTTACCCAATGCTCTTTAGGATGGGAACAAGCATGTGTTCCCCTGTCATCACGCACTGTGTTGGTTAGCAACCGGCACTTATGGGKCTGCGAGGGCTTTCTGACCCAGAGTGGAATGCAAAAGATCTGTGGTATATATGGTTCACATAGCCGCAATGATAGGTGTCCTAACTAGACATTATTCCAAAAATTTTGGAGGACGCAATTTATCTATCCAGATTTCGCCAGGTTAAGGTTGAAGCTCATGGTTGACATATTTTCTACGAATTCAACTATTTGAGTGCAATAGATATTTGCCAGCTAAATGAATTTGTTGCTTGCCATTTTGATACGTATTAAGTATTTCTGGATATCGCAACGGAAGTGTTTCTGTACTACTCCAAGTGGGATTACACGTAGTCTCACAAGTATCAGCCTAAGTATTTACCTTTAACATTTGGACTACATTCCTGATGTAAGATTATAGCGACTTTTTAGTTTGAAGGAAGCTACATAATCTTAGAACTATTAGCTAAGTTCGAAATAAAAGATTTTCTAGATCTCCATGCTTCAATGTTCCAATCACGAGAATTTATAAGTCGTTTAAACGCCGTCGCCACTGTAAAGAAATCATAACATCTACATTGTCTGTGTAAAGAATTACAGTACAGAACTGGCGTTCAATCCTTCTACTTTTGACTTTGTGTTATGAGCCTTTTATTGTTGCTGACTTCTTTTATGCCGGCTGTCGCATGTCCTTTCGTGGTCTCACTTTTTTACCACTACTTGAACTTTTAGTGCGGCATTTCGTTGCAAGCATAAAGTGTCCGTCATGGCTACTATAGAGATTTTATATAGTACATACGTACATTATTTCTTAAATAGACTGTGAAAGGCTTACCTATTTCATTAAAGAAGAAATATCCTTGTTCCGAACGTGGTTTTTACGTTATTGCAGTTTAAATTTTATAGAAGCACAACTCTTCGCGCAAAAGTATTATTGACTTTTTGCTGAAATCCAAAGAAAATMGTGTAATTCGGGTCTGCCGGAAAGAAATATGGCTGATTTCTTTTCGCYGCGACTGTACTTCGGATAGAGCGTTTACCGACTGGATTCGATAGAGTACATTCCTTACTAATGAACGAGCGGATGCTAAATTGTCTCTGAGCACGTGGAGAGTCAAGACAAATATTTTCGCGCGACATAGTTCTGTGAGTGGTGCAAACCGAAAATGCAGCGTTCGTTAGAGCAGAGGTACGCGATTAARTTCTGTGTGAAACTCGGTATATTTGCGACAGAGACGTTTGATATGATCAARTAGGCTTATCCAGATGTTCCTTCAGCAAAAAGAATTGTGTTTCGGTGGCACCAGACCTTTTTGGAGGGCCGGAAAGAGGTCGCTGATGAAGGCCGTGCTGGGAGATCTGCGACTTTGAGAAGCACCGACAATGTGACTTTTTTATTCCTCCTGGAGAAATCGCCGAAGCCAAGTTTTACGTAGATGTCCTCAACGATCGAAGTTACACCACGCCAACGCCCCGGCTCACACCGCCTTTTTTTTGAACAGCTACCTAACTAAGACTGGCACCCCAACGTTTCAGCAGCCGCCCTACAGCTCAGATGCGGCCCCCCGGTCTTTTGTCTGAAAAAGCCGATGAAAGGCAAGCATTTTAAGACGACAGAGGGAATTCAAGCAACACGAATTTCGGTTCTCAAGTCTGTTTCGGTGGTTGCCTTCCGTGACGCCTTCAATGCTAGGAAATCACGCTGSTAGCGCTGCATCAAWGCAGAAGGAGCCTATTTGAAAAGTTTTTAAAAAATTGTAAYRATTGATTCAATAAATTTTTTTAAAACGAYTCTGTTCTATTAATYWCCGGATAAAATCTWTACATTAGGTCGMAATGTTCTAATGCATTGCCTTTAATAATTATAAAAAGTTGAACATTCACTCCCTGTATAGTACATAATGCTTATTGTATATGAGTGCTTACCCTCTTTCAACAACTATCAACCGCTATTATGCAACGCCTTTATCTGCATTTTTTTTTACCATTTTGTTTTGGATTCCCGGAAGGACTCTCGACTGATGTCTGCCATTAAAAGTTATTTTCTAACCGGCTGATGTGTCGTTTATACAGAGCTCCCCCTCATGTAAGAGTGCTCAGCGGGCCGTTGGTCAATCGGTTGTTTGGTGAGTTGACTGTCAGCTCGCGCTTCTGTTGCTTCTGTTGTCGCTTAGCGCCATTGTTGTGCAGTTAATGAAAATGAAGTAATTCTTAAYGCAGCCATTGTTGTCGTCATTGCCGTCATGTCGCTGTTGCCACTGGTGTTATCACAGCTCCAACTCGGAAAACTTTAACAACGTACATACAAACATACAAAAATGTSTTTACCGCTTTAATTTTTCCACACTTGTTGACATTTTTTGCAGGAGTAAAGCAAAAACGTATACACTTATAATATCATTTTCATCTACCCTTTTCTTTTGTKAATTTTTATAGCCTACACAGTGTATATCAAGTTTGTCACGAAAGAATGAATGGAGATCCTATAAGCTATACTTTTACGTAAATGATCAGCGTGATGAGYTGAGTCGATTTAGTGAACTAGTCTAGTTGGAATGTTGAATGATCGAACCCTGTCTTTGTATGGAAAACTTTTTGATTTGACGATATATCTCKAAAAATTTTGATMTGAATTATTGTGAACTCKGCTATAACCGCGTAATCGGTGTCTACGGAAATAAAGAAGAAAAAGYTGCTATAAGAAATGCATCTGYGAAKGGCATCATCACTTCGGTGCAGCCGAAGTTAGCGTTTTTTATKTTTTATTGTATTTTTTCTATCTCTTATGGCTGTATGTTTTCTTGAGCTCATTACTTTATGTAATTGTTTGCAGAGCGGTGTGTGTGTGCTTTCGGTTTGCATTCTTTAACAGCTTAAATGCAGCTGTATTTGTGGGCGAATTAAAGTAAATCTGTGTTGCACTTTTCGGATTAAACATTTGCGCTTCAAGGATGTTTTCGTTGGCTAATGGACATTATTACTTCGTATATGTAGCTGTAGGCAAGCAAAAAGTCTTAGTTGCATTTGTGGTTCAATAAACGAATCTTTTAATTAATGGTAATTCTCAGTATCTACGATCACTTGAAACGTTGTTTCTTGTATACATAAGAATAATTAACAATATTGTTCGGCGGTAAAAATTGTGATCGGCTATCATTTGAAATAGTGTATGCAGTCTTTGAGCCAATCAGTCGATGCCGCAACAATATTGYAAATATTTTTGTTTTATAGAAAGATATTTTGTTGACTCGTAGAAAGTTCCTCCTCGTCAATGTATTGAGAATACTGTTATCATTAAGGAAAGTAATTTGTATTAGCGTTCTCAAGAAAATCAGATCTACATAATTCTCTTGAACTTCAAAATACGTAATTTACTCATGAATTTTATTTTGATACTTCAACTACAACTATTAATAGAGTTAACTCTTATATGCAAACTAATGAAATCAAATACAGAAGGGCTAAGTTCGTAGTCACCGAACATTACATACTCTCGTAATTTGAAAAGTTTAAAGCGGTCGTCATGTAAATATACTCTCAGAATTTTAATGACATCTTTGTTTACATTTAATGGGGTCAATGACTTTTTGTTTACATTATTGGAGGTCAATGACCCCTTTGTTTATGACACCTTTGTTTACATTTAATGGGGTCAATGACTTTTTGTTTACATTATTGGGGGTCAATGACCCCTTTGTTTATGTTTTATGGAAACAATTATCACCTTGTTAATTTTTAGCTAAGTTAACAACCTATACCTTCGTTTACGCTTAGAAAAAACCTTTTGTTTACATTTTAATATTTTCATTGAAGTTTTGTTGACCTTTAGCCAAGTCATAAACCATTTTTTTTCCATGGGGTCAATGATCTTTTTGCTTACATTTTTACCCAACTCTACAACCTATTATCTTTGTTTGCTTAACATATAATTTCTCTTAGAACTTCTCTGAGAAACCTCACAGAGGTCCGATTACGTCCATCTGCATTATCGATCTCGCGTTCCTGCCAAGGAATATATGTATGTAGCAAGTCACCGGGATTTCAGCTCGTCTCTTCAACCTGATCTTTTACATACACATAACTCCTTATCTATCACGATCATTTCTAGGTGAAACGTTAGGTAAACAAAACTATTATACTCTGTAGCAACATGTTACGAGAGTATACAAATTTATTTAATGGCAACTCTAATTGCAACATCTTTCCACTTATTTTATGTCCCCACCTCACCTTTCCAAAAGTTTCCTTATAAGTAATTGCCATCACGTCATGTAGTCATCTCTTTCCCTTTGCGCAGACAACCTTGTTTTGCTTGATTTCGTCTGTTTTTGACATTATTATGCAAATTATTATTACACACAGTGCTTGGCATTTCGTTCACGTCTATCTCTGCTACTTGCTTCCATCGGCTGCTCTGACTTCGCGAATGCTTGGCATGAACAAATTTTTCGTTACGAATATAACTAGCGTGACTTTTGCAACAAATTTTACTGTTCCATGCACCGCCTTAAACGCGACTTCAACTCATTCATATTTCTTCAAGTTTTTGTATATTACCTTTTCTTTTCTTTAAGGTACGAGTGTGTTCGCTTTGCCAGCTGTGTCTACAGTGCGGCAGACTTCCTTGTGTACGCTGCACAGTGGTATGAGTTCGGATAACTGAAGGTAAAATTAAAATGTCAGTTTTTATATATACATATATGAATGTATGAAATTCGGCATAATAGATGTTAAAACAAAATAAATTTTATTTCAAGATTTAAAATATCTTTATTTTCTGTGAAATTTAATGAACCATATATGTACCATTTTGGTCGATCACTTTTTGCCATTTTTCGGCATTATTCCATCAGTGTAAAACGTTTCTGGTTCCTCGGCGAAAACTGCGAAAAGATTTTGAGGGAGTTCTGCAATGACCGAAATAAATGGTAGTCCGATGGCGCAAGGTCAAGGCTATATGGTGGATACATGAAAATTTTCGAGCCTAGTTCTCCTAGTTTTTGCCGAGTCGTCAAAGATGTGTGTGCTCTAGCGTTGTCGTGAGGGAAGACAAATCCTTCTCTGTTGATCAGTTGTGGACGTTTTTTCGTGTGCTTGCTTCAATCTCATCAGTTGTTGACAGTAGAATGTAGAATCAATGGTTCGATCAGGCTGGATCAGTTCGTAGTGGATAATTCCTTTCCAATCCCACCAAATACTCCGCAGCCTCTTTCGAAAAGTCAATTCTGGTTTTTCGACGATTTGTTGAGCTTGGACCATAATCTTTTTCGCGCATTATTATCGTATTTGATCAATTTTTCCTATTACCATTCGCTTCAGAAATGGTTCGATTAGATTTCGTTTCAGCAAAGAATCGGAGATGTTAATTCGGTCCATTTCATTTTTCAAAGACAATTTATATGGTACCCAAAAATCGAACTTCTTTTTGTAGCCAGCCTTTTTAAAATGGTGCAAAACTATTTGATGATGAAATTCTATAATTTCTTCGACTTTTTCAACGATAGGTCGACCAGAGCGAGGTGTATCTTTCACATCGAAATTTCCAGAATGGAAGTGAGCTTATTATTGTATTACACGAACTAATATAACATCGTCTCTGTAAACTTCACACATCTAATAGGTGGTTTGCGTAGCATTCTTCTCTTTTTGATACAAATATTTCAAGACATGGCGAATTTCTTCATTATTTTCATAAATTTTTGAACAGCTTTAACTTTGCCGAATTTATTTATTTTTGGTTAAATGAAGCTTAAAACYTCACCTTTCCAACACTTATAAGGTRTGACACAATGTGATTGGTATCAYTGGAGATATACGTCTKCAAMGATCTATTGACAAAATACGAAAATACTTTTTTGACTACCCAATATTATTGTTTTGTAATAATTTTCTGTAATTATTTATTCTGCGACACAGTGAGCCATCATCGACATTCGCGCAAGTGTCAGACTGTAGACATTCAAGTTGCACCAAAATTTACATATCAGGGTACGGTACTCACTACCTACATATTATACATATATGAGTAAGTATATGTACATTCACTTGTACACTTTTGTATGATTACCAACTTTTGACATTGCCTGCAGTTATGCGTGTTCGCACGACTTTGTGTACCAACTCCAAGATCCTGTCAGGCTACCTGTGAACGAAGTGTGAGAAGTGAAGAATTAAATGAAATGCAATGCAATGAAAAGAGAGAAATGTTCGGCAATAAAAATACGATTTTCATGAGAAGACTCAATCTATGTATGTATGCATGTATGTGTGTGCAACTTAAACTGTTTTATGTAAATACGAACATATTGCGTTGACTTTAATTTGATTAAAATTATACAACTTTGTGTTAATACTTGTAATATGAAATTCTTGGCGTGGCGGATGTAATTTGCATYAACAAATCTTTTACTCGCTATGCATTTAACGGAACGTATATATATTTGGATACACACATATAAGTACTTGTAAGTTTGTTTATACTTGTATAACCATTTCTTCGGTTAGAAGCTGGCGTGGTTCGGAAATCTGTGAAATCGGGGTTAATGTGTGTACTGCTTAAAGAAATTGAGTAATACAAGTGGCTTGAAAAAAGCTTGGCATGACGAACAGTGGCAAAGAAAGTCTTCAGAGAAATCTATGAGCTGGTAAATTTATCATGAAATCAGGTTTGGGGAAGCTAGTTGACTAGATATCTATGAGRAAAATTTAGTATTTGGCGTCTAGGTTACACACAAAGAAGGTTTCTTATGAATGGAGCTAGGTTGGTGGAGTGGACTTCCGACGATGCACCCAGGCCTTTAGGAGGAAATTGTGATATCAACGGCTCGAAAATCGCCTAAATCTATTATGTCCTCTCTTAAAAATCCAACGATCCGGTGCTGCTGATGAAGTTATTCAATTCAATTCAAGTTTTATAGACCGCTATAACATCGATCCTTATTTTCTGGCAATTCGTAAAATTTCAAATTCCTTTCAGCCTTCAAAAATTACGTCTTCAGCCTGTGTACACAAATCGGTCCGATTGCGTAAGCATCTTTTTCTTAATTGCCATTTCTTACTTGCAGTTTTTATTCGCTTTCGCCACTCATACAYTTGACTACTTTGTTTCCGTCGAATTTCACAAATCATTTGCTACACGCCAGCCCCGAAACAGCGCGTACATTTTCCTAGTCACTCCGACTTAATCCAATTCCAATATTATCGATTGATTTTGCCTCAAACACTGAGCACATATACATACATCCACATACATAGCTAGTTTAGTATATACAAGTGACTACCACTACATTCTTATCATCATTCACATTTTCTTTTCTGTACATTTAATTCGGATGACCCACAAGGCGAAATTTGCCTGTGTCAATGCCACCACCCTGAACGCGAACGTTCGCTGCTGCGACGAACTCCTTGACACTCTTGCACAATTCAAGCTTTCCGCTTGCCGGGTAAGAGGAAGCGGCGGAAATAAAAAAATAAATATTAAGAAAAGTATGCATTGTAGTATATATTCGTGAATATATATAGGTATATAGTAGTATTTGRAGGCGCTGGCGCCACTGTGCTGGGGGAGGAGGCATTGAAGAACATTACGTGTACTGCTTGCATGCCTGCCTTGCTACCAATGAAACTTAAAGGCTCACATACATATCCACATACCTTCATATATTTTCTATTTTTATTGAAGTCACAGTCGTTATGGCCATCAGTGTAGTCAGCGCATTGCCAAGTTCAAGGCATATTATACTACTCGAAAGCAGGTGTTGTAATATTTAGACGCGTAGCTTTGTGGGTATGGCGGGGTTGGTTGTGTGGTTGTATTTTGTGTCTAACAATCAGTGTGGCAAGCAAGAAGCGCTCTTCGGCCAGAGTTGGCACTGTGACAGATGATGAAACAGTGCAGGAGCATGCTTGGTATGCGAGTAATTCATAGTTTCGAGCTGAGAAAAGAAATGCAGAAAATGTAAGTTGAGGTAAAAAGAAAACTAAAAGAAWCAAAAGAAAAATAGAAGMAAAATAACAAAATGAAAAGCAAAAKACAGCAACCTCGGACTTACAGTTGACTTTTTGAAGTGAGATTTAGGGGTGGCGAAACCCAGAGGAATYTGAAAATATACGCAGAAGAATTTTTGAAGGGCATAAGCAACTAAAATAAATTAAGATTCCACAGAGTTTCGGCTCAATTGAACAAAAACATTTTCATATACTTTTATATATAAATACYCGGTTCTAGTTAAACATTGCTTTAAAATGCAATGTATGATCACAAAGTATCAATTTTCATGATTCAAAACTMTGAAATTACGCAAAATAATTTAATATTCGGGAACCACTGAAAGATGTTAAAATTTCAGAAAATTGTTAATGCGTTCTTTATGATCCACAAATATTACACACACCCAGTGCGACCDCATCTCAAAAACTCGAAACTCTTTAATTTTTTGACATCATTTTACAAAATCAGAGATAGAAGGTAGTCGATTTGAGCAAACATATGTTTGACAACCCCTGAAGCGGGTAATAGGAGAGGGATCAAATAATTGGATATCCAAAAATGAAAGCAAAAATGAGTTGACCGAGGCATCTGACAAGTGACTTCACATAACCCTAAAAAAAGAGTACAGCGAAGTTGAATCGTACGAGCTAAGAGGTCATGCCACAAGCAGACGATGTGAGTTAAAGCGCTCAAAAAAAGTTTTCTTTGATAAATTGATGACTCGAATTCAGCACGAATTTGTTATTAATGTAATTYGTATTGGTTCTTTAGCGTTCCCCATTGACTGTAATATGTAACATTATGGTCAGCTTTCCCAAACAGCGCCCTCTTCGATAGCCTGATCTACAGCAGCCATAGCGCCTTCGGTCCGAATTACCGACTCTCCTGCGATTATGCCCATCGAATATTGGACGCAACGATTTTTCTAATAAATTTGAAAATTTCTTTTTTCTTTTTTAGCGTAGGCACAGCTTACGCGGTTATAGCCGAGTTTATAATAACGCGCCAGTCGTTTTTATTTTCGCTGTTTCGCGCCAATTGGAGATTCTTCTCCATCTGATCTCTCCAACGGAGTAGAGGTCTTCCTTTTCCTTTGCTTGCCCCGGCGGGTGCTGCGTCGAATACTTTCAGAGCTGGAATGTTTTCATTCATCATCGTTCCATCGAATTCCAATTCGCCGTTGCCAATGCGCAATGTAGCATATCGGGAGTATTGAATGACTCATAGAGTTTGCTTTTTGTTCATCGAGAGAGGACTTTACTTCTCACTTGCCTACTTAGTCCGAAGTAGCACCTGTTGGCAAGAGTTATTCCGCGTTGGATTTCGAACCTTATATTGTTGTTGGTGTTAATACTGGTTCCAAGATAGACGAAATTATCTACGACTTCGAAATTATGACTTTGAAGTAAGGGAGATATTCCGTCTTGCCCTCGTTCACTACCCAAACCCATTTGTGTTGCTTTCTTATCCGTTCGGGAAAAAGCAGAACTTACGGTGCGGTTATTGAAGA
Source organism: Bactrocera latifrons (assembly GCF_001853355.1). Lineage (NCBI taxonomy): Eukaryota > Metazoa > Arthropoda > Insecta > Diptera > Tephritidae > Bactrocera > Bactrocera latifrons. The sequence continues at coordinate 38,320 of NW_017535396.1, forward strand.
TAATGATATCAATATAATCGGCGTACAGAAGCAGCTGTACACTCTAATAGAAGATGGTACCTTCTCTATTTAGTTCTCGAATTCGAATTATTTTCTCCAAGAATAAAAGTCGCACGAAAGGTATTCGCCTTGTCTGAAACTTCGAACAGGCTTTGAGAGGTCTTTTCCGATCCTGACGGAGCTTTTGGTATTGGTTCTTTTTATGCTGTCAAAAGCTGCTTTGAAATTGACGAGTTGGTGCGTGTCGACTCTTTTTTCACAAGCCATTTCTAAAATTTTGCGCATAGTGAATATCTGGTTAGTTGTTGATTTGCCAGACCGAAAGCCATACTGATCCAATCAGTTCGTTGGCGTGGGCTTCAGAATGAATTTCAAAACGTTGTTCCCTAATAGGTCTATACGTTATAAAATAAAAGGAGGCTGTTAGCGCCAATTATAAGCGTGACAACGTTAATATGGTAACGACATTAAGCCTGGTTGACGAATATTTTTGTGTAACATTGTGCAGCCTGTAATATTCTATAAACTACATGTTAATGTGCATGCTACATGCTACAACACACCGGAGGCTTTCAATTTGCAACGCCGTCGGACGGTAGCCAATACACTCACTAATTGCTGTCAATAATATCGGCAACAATCTATACCCTAGATAATTGAACGCCAGCAAATTCGTGTTGTTTGTTTTATTTTTTAATCAAGTAAAATGTTCGATACAGCAATGGGACCGGACATGGGAGAGGTGACAAAACCTAAACGACGTTCGTGCAATATAACATACAAGCAAATCGTAAAGTTTTTAGAAAAAACAAAATGCCGGTTGGCAGCACAGTAGGAGAGCCATTGGGGACCAATACACAGGGCTGTGCTTGCACGCGTGTATGCTCGTTTATCGCCACAGGAAACAGAGTGAATGARCATTTGTGTAGTTGGTCACTTGTAGGAGCTGTCTCGCCAAACTCAAATAATTGTGACGCGCTGGTGGTATTCCACCTTCTGGGACTGTGGCTGTGATTTGCTTGCGCATTTAATGACTACGCAAATACAGACAACGGCAAATAAAGACACACACACACATACGCATACATAAAAGGTGCATACATTTTGCGTTTCGTAAGGGAATTCTTCGGACGCGACACAAAATAAGGTGTAGAAATTATTTGGACAGATGAATCGTATTTCTGTTGACCACATGCAAAGSCGGTAAATACAGAAATCGCAAGAAGAACACAAACAAGGTGAGTAAAAGTTGTGCACACAAAGAAAGAAAAAAAAAACACCAAGTGCAGGCAAGCAAGCAGGTGGCATTCACCAGATACACGAGACGCCGTGCCGTAAGTGGTGCAGTGAATCAGGTCTACCTGCTGCCTGGCCTGCTGGTGAGTGTGATCCTCAATGATCATGCTGGCAGGTAACTAACGCTGTTGGCAAGATTGCGGTATAGTGCGCTCACTGTTACTTTTACCTGTTGTCTTTTTTACTCAGCGTTGCAGCAGCGTGAATCTTTTGTTTGCAAGGRTAAAAAATTTTGCACCTGCCATCATCAGCACAAAGGCTATTAAATCAGATATACGCTGCAAAAATGGCAGTAAAACACAATAAAAATTAAAAAAAAAAAACAAAACATTAATAAATTAAATACAAAAATTTGGAAACTTGATCGTACGGAGTTTACGTAAATGTATGCCTGTGTTGCTGCTTGAATGACTGGAAGCGAGGGCGATCGTTTGTGGCAAACATATGTTCGCATTGACTTAATTTTTGCGAAAGGTTTCGTATTCCTGCTGTCTGCTTCGTCGAGAGCGAATGCTTRTTTATACCCAACTGTAATATATTGCATGTAGGGTATTATTGGTATTATTATTGTCGAAAAAGTTTTTTCGTATTTCTAATATGTACCACTTTTTGCCATTTTTCCGCTGGAGACAGTATTCCATTAGGGTAAAACTCTTTTGGTTTCTCGGCRAAAAACTGCGAAAAGTAATCAAACCTTTCCAGCTTAGGTCTCCCAGTTTTTGCCGAGTCATCAAAGATGTGTGGTCTAGCGTTGTCTTAATGGAAGACGAAGCCCTTTCTGTTGATCAGTTCTGGCTATTTTTCTTTCCATTGCTTGCATCAATCTCATCAGTTGTTGACATTAGAATGTAGAATCAATGGTTCGWCCAGGTTGGAGCAACTCATAGTGGATGATTCCTTTCTAATCCCAKCAATCACTCAGCATAACCTTTCGAGGCGTCCATCCTGGCTTTGTGACCATTTCTTGAGCTTCACCACGCTTGGACCATGATCAGTTTAGTACATTATTGTCGTATTTGATCCAATTTTTGTCTCTTGTTAACATTTGCTTCAGAAATGATTCAATTTCATTTGGTTTCAGCAAAGAGTCGCTGATCTTAATTTGGTCCATTAAATTTTWCGCAGACAATTCATCCAAACATGGAGCTTCGTTTTGTAGCCAGCCTTTTTTAAATGGTTCAAAATCGTTTGATGATGAATGCTAAGTCATAGCTGCTTATGTGTCGGTCCTAGTCAATGTTTCCATAATTTCATCGACTTTTTCAACGATAGGTCGACCAGAACGAGGTGCATCTTTCACATCAAAATTTCCAGAACGGAAGCGAGGTTCCAATTTTTGTGCTACACGAACTGATACAGMATCGTCTCCGTAAACTTCACAAATTTCATTGGTGGCTTGCGTGGCACTCTTCCCTCTTTTATACAAAAATTTCAAAATAAGCGAATTTCTTCATTATTTTCACGCATTTTTAAACAGCTGTAACTTTTTTTTCAACTTCCCTGAACATAATATTTTTTGGTTGAATGATGCTTATAATGTCATCTTTCCAACAYTGGTATGATAGAATATGATAAGTAGTAGTGGAAATATACGAAAAGACTTTTTCGACTACCCAATATTAGAAAATATTCGGCATTGGTATACGACAGAAAACAACCGTAAAGTAATTTGGATAAATGTTGCCGAGTTAACAGCCAACAGTTAATAAAAATCCACTTCCGTTGCGGTTATGCAGACTCGATTGTCGTGCGCACGACTTGATCGTAAGTATTAATGAGATCGGTTACCAAAGGCATTATAATAGTAATGTAACGGTAACTTTCATGTTCATTGATTATTCCGTACCGAGTGCCGSTATAGATTTTTACGTTCCAGTCGTAGTTAGGTCTTCCTTATACGGCTTATTGTGCTTTGATTAGGCAGGTGCTTGTTTATCTTTTGACCTTAAGTATTGTATATGTATGTATGTATGTTGTTCTTTTTCCTTTGCTTTCCACTATTTAATTTTTTCTTAACGATTTCTTTTACTTTTGCATYGCAAACATGATTAAAGTTTCAGCTTGTAGTCAAAGCTGTTAAATTTTTGGCTAAGCCCTTTACTCACTCGGCATTTGTGGTTTAAAGCAAATTTTTTTATTTTCTTTTTTATTTTTTAGCGCTGTGGTTCCGTATTTTGGGTTCAAGTCCGGAGTTTTGTGGCTTTATTGCTTTTGGCAATTTTTAAAGGTGGAATTATTTAGGTTGTTCATTTGTMAGAGTTTATTAAGCAAAGTATTTGAGAATTTACTTGGAATTTTCTGCKTTTGCTCACTTATACTACAGTTTTAGTGAATGAGCAGCTGCCTTTTTTGTTGTATGTCAAACGGAAATGAAAAGAGAACTACCTAAATCTCCTTTTTTACTGGCGGCATGTTTTTGTATTGTTGAGCACAATATTATATAATATTCTCCTTATAATAATAGCTTAGTGATTGATCGAGATTTTTTTTATTTTATATTATGAACTGATAAACAGAAGGGCGTTGTCTTCCATCAGGACAAAGCTAGCCCACACATATCTCTGATGACTTGGCAAAAACTGGGGGAGCTTGGCTAGGAAGTTTTGATGCATTCGCCATACAGCCTTTTCCTTGCACCATCGGACTACCATTTGTTTCGGTCAATGCAGAACTCTCTTAATGGAGTAAAGCTGGCTTCAAGAGAAGTCTGTGAAAATTACTTCTCACAGCTTTTCGCCGAGAAACCAGAAAAGTTTAACACTGACGGAATAATGTCTCTAACAGAAAAATGTCAAAAAGTGGTCGACCAAATAGAGTATATTTGGTTCAGCAAAGTTCATTTTAAATATAAAAACATCAGTTGAAGTTTGATTAGATATACGTAAAGACTTTTCGGCTACCTTATGTTTTCACACGACCTTTCTTCCCCAAGAAGCCCTCTTCAGGGCTTAGCGGCGGAGTTATTCAGCTTGAGACATATAGTACATACAAGTATTTCTTAGCCACCAAAGCTGTTATACCGTTCTTCTAGTATTTACGGCAAAATTGCTTTTCCACTGCATTTGTCAAGCCGCAATCACAATTTTTCATGTAAAGCACTTGATTGAGTCGTAATTTGTCATTGTCAGGTATTCGAAATAGCCGAAGGATCATAAAGCTGCTGCAACTAATCTACAAATCTACAATAACATAGCAACTGCAAGAATATATATATATTTTTTTTTGCATTTTCTTGGGCTAAAATAGTTGACCTGCGTTAGCGCCGCGGAATGACTGCTGTCCAATAAGCCACGTCATACTCTTCCTGTCAGCGCATACTTTTCTCATTTGCACTTTAAAACTCTTGAAACTGTCGAGTGCTCGAAGTCAAGTGGTGTTACTCAAATGCCATTCAATGTGCTGCCTCCTAAGTTTACTACGGCTTAGCGGCAGGCTTCACATTTTGCTATTTTCTGTGTAATTTCTTAACCTCAATGTGCCAGCACGTAATTCACTTTTCTATTCGACCTCCCATTTTGTATTTTCCTCTTTTTCCTCTTTTTGCTCTTCTTTTTTATTTTTTTTCAATTTTGAGTGATTTTTCTTTTTCTATTTGCAAGCGTTTCCCCAATATTTGCGAGCGTGCTGAAATTTCTAGTCGTCGAATTTGATTTTGTTTACTTGCAGTGCCAGATTTGGCCGAAATTTCTTGGCAAATTCGTACAATTTAACAACAATAATCCAATGCTGCCCCTCAGACGAGTGCGCCAAAATAAGGTTGATTTGTCCTCAAGTTTCTTATTTGTATTCGTATTCCTACTCGAACAGTTTTAACTTATACCGACTTACATATACATATATTTGTATGAAATTGTATTTGCATAACAGTTTATCGGTAGCACAGTGTTGCCAACTTAGTTAAAGGCTTAAGCCGTGAAAGATAATTTTTGGTGTATAGGCCTAATGTTAGACATTTTTCAAACTAAGATAAGAAAATTCAAAACATTTTTGCCCGATTTTTATTAACATTTAAAGAATATAAGAATATAGAGTAATCGAAAAAGTCTTTTCGTGTTTCTAATCAAACCTTTAATTATTTCTTTTTATATTTATAATGAACCAATTATGTACCATTTTGGTCGACCGCTTTTTGCCATTTTTCCGCTCAAAGTAAAACTTTCCTGTTCTCTCGGCGAAAAACTGCGCCAAGTATTTTTCACAGTCTTCTCTTGAACTTTAGCTCATTAAGGGTGTTCTGCATTGACCGAGAAAAATGGTAGTCCGATGGCGCAAGGTCTGGGTTATATGGTGGATGTATCAAAACTTCCCAGCCAAGCTCTTGCAGTTTTTGCCGAGTCATCAAAGATTTGTTTGCTCTAGCGTTTTCCTGATGGAAGGCGAAGCCCTTTATGTTGATCAGCTCTAACCGTTTCAGTTCATAGTAGATGATTCCTTTCCMATTCTCWCAAACACAYTWTCGAGGCGTCATGGCTTTKCGAAYATTTGTTKAGCTTCACCACTTTAGCACCATAATCTTTTTCGTACATTATTGTCGTATTTGATTCACTTTTCGTCTCCTGTTACCATTCGCTGAAGAAATGATTTGATTTCATTTCGTTTCAACAAAAAATCASAGATGTTAATTCGGCCCATTAAATTTATYACAATTGTCGAACTACAGGAATTTYGGATAATGATGTAAATRCCATTCCGGCTTATACAACTTCAATAGGTACCCAATTAAAAAGTTGTATTCCTCGAATATTGTGTATTTCTGCGTGGCAACTCTCTTTGTCTAACGTAGTCATGGCATCAGTGCCGACCGAAGGCAATATGAATCTGTCTTCCAGCAAACAATCAAGCGGAAACTATGTGCCTAGAAAGCAAACATATTCTTAAACATACTCTAATAGACGTATACCCGAATATTTATATACGAGTATGTATATTTTGAAATAATTTCATTGAAAATGTGAACGTCCAGTGGCACTTCAACTGTATTCACAATTTAATGAGTAGTGAAGTAGTGAGTACTCAGTTTGTGGAAATGAGTAGTTGCAGTGTAGGGAAGTAGCGAAAGCATTTAGTTAAAAATGGAAGTGGGAGTGACAGTGACAGCGCAGCTTATGGAGGTGGTGTCGAGTTCGTGGCACTCAAGGCGTCAKTTTCAATTTAATGGATATTTATTTGAAATTTGTGCGCAGAAAAGTTTTTGCGCGCTTAATGGACTATGACAAGACACACAAAATCGATTAACACGTAATTATGTAGTTGTTGTAATTATGTGGCATGGGAAATTTGAGTTTAAAGTAAGAACACTACATTACCTCTTACAGTGCCTCAGTCTGAGTCTTTAGTAATTCTCAATATGACTTGGAATAAYGAGCTTGTGCAAAGAGTGGACGCTTGCCGCTTCGCAAACTTAGCGTGAAGTCTTTCATAATGGTGGACTAAATTCTGAATAATTGGCATGGAAAGAAATAGGGGAGGGTTAGATTGATTGACTAASATTTTAATGTGCATTTTTTTAATTACTTTGTGAAATTACTAAAACGTTAGTTTTGTTTTCTTTTATTGCAGATTATCACTAACTGTGCTCTCAAAAGAAGCGCTTTAAGAGAAGTGGAAACGCACATATCAAAATTCTATTTATGCATATTACATAATTGAGGTAAGTTAAACAAATATCTTTTAAAAACAAATTTTATTCAAAATTTATAAAATTATTTGCCTTTAAATACTTAAATCTTAAAAACTCCGAATTACAATTAAATTATGACTCAAACATGTTTGGGAAACCCTGACCATGGAATTACTAAATGTTTCTGAAGTCCCTGCGGTTATTCGGTAAATTT
>NW_017535396.1:45681-47176 GCF_001853355.1 Bactrocera latifrons
CATACGAACGCCAAACCCTTTGAGGGTTTTACTATACTGACCTAGTACCATCACCCTGACTTGGAATTTCTCACCCCCCAGACAATAATCGAAAAAATGTTCCACCGTGTATCAGATAAACTGTTTGTAGTTTTGATGTAACGTTAAATGTTTAAAATACAGTCAGTACAAAAAAAAAAAAAAACAATGCATAGTAATGTCTGTCGTTCCTAGAGAGAACCCTACTAACCAATAACTAGCCCGCTGATATATTTTATTAAAGAAGTGCAATGGTGGCAATATTATTATCAACATCAAATGAAATTTCTGTGCTTTTATGCACAAACTGTATACAATAATGTCGCAGAAAACCACAAACACTTTTCAACTGCGCTGGACACTTTTAAAACCAAAAGCCACCGCATAAAAATGATGAAAACGACTGAAATAACTGTACTGCAACTTGTCGTAAACGTTGTTATGTTCYCAGTGTCCAATCACCAAACGACTAAACTGTCATTCATATGAACCGACGACATCAAATCCAACAGACGTTGTCAACATCATCCTAACCGCAGCGCTGACGAATGCCCGGCATCATATGTACGTTATGTTAACATTGATGTTCGGTTGATGTTCTCAATGTCAGTTGCATAGCCAAAAGCATGGAGATATGAAAAGGGCACCTGCTACGCTTACTGTTATCCAAAATTGTCCAGATATATGTCAGCACCATTTCGCTCCTGGTCCATAGAATAATAACTCCCTTTATGTGCCGACTTAAGAGAGTATGCGAATGAATTGGCCGGTGGTGGGTGTTTGTTGTGAAAATAAGTGGGTGTTCCATAAAATGATCTGATTCGTAGCAAAAACCGTGTCACAATCTCATGTGAAGTGAAATGGTATCAGCTATTGCGTGTGCGGGCGTTTCTAAAGAGAACAGTTCGTTTAGAAAAGCACTTATTATAGTACACGCTTTGGTCGTACTAATCCAGTGAGTCCCATTCAACTTGGTCACATCGAGGGCGCCAACAACATCCCTCRTAACGGTTGCATTTCTTTTTAACCTTCTTTGTGTTTTGTTCCTTATTAACGTGTTCCTTTTACCTGCATTCATTGCTCATTGAATTGAGCGCTTGAGCAACTGAACGCCTCTCATGCCACCAGCTCCCCATTTTGTGTGGCGTGGAGTGTTCCCGTTCGTCATGTGACTGTGCTTGTGCAGTCGCTTTTTATTCATGTTGCAGTTGACTAGTTTGCTATAATGTGTTGCCCATTACACATTTGTATGTATAAACGTGTGAAGTGTTTGCTCCCGTTTTGTTGCTGTTCAACGGACTTAAGAGTTTCTGTGTTTTRTAACATTGACGAAAGCGCAGTTGGTTTAAAAGAAATAATGCCATACTCTCTTTTAGAGATTCTTTTTTATTTATGTTAAATTTGCTTCAGCTCGCAGATTTTGTTTAAAAACGGGATCAGGATATATCTTGCAAATATAGATATATATATTCACATC
>NW_017535396.1:47493-61872 GCF_001853355.1 Bactrocera latifrons
ACTCAAAACACGTTCCCCGGAGAGGTCATTTGAGTTTACTGAATTGCCAGAAGTCACACGGAGCTAAATCAAGTGAATAGTTGGCAGTAGTCTCGATAGTCGCAGAAAACTGTCAATATAACCTTGATTTCTGACTTGCTTTGACGTGGTTTTTGGCTTCGGCTCACCTTTTCCACGGTATTCGGCCGATTTATAGTCTATATCCGGGTCCTAAGCATAGTTCCAAGACTGATCGCCAGTAAAAATACGTTTCATGACATCCTGGAAATCGGAAGGCATTGTTTCACAGACTTTAACGCCACGTTTTTTTTGGAAAGAATTTGGTGATTTTGGAACCACTTCTCTCAGGCCGAAATGATCTTTCAAAATGGGTTTCTCTGACTCTTCCGATATTCCAACGATGGCAGTAATTTATCTGACTATTAATTGTCGATTCTCAMGCACCAACTTCTATATTTTACGGACGAGATAATCATCAGTTGATGTTGATGGCCGTCCCGGACGTGGTTCGTCGTCAATGCGTTTTTGAACCTCTTTGAATTATTTGTAACAATAAAAAACACTATAGGCATTGGTCCAMTACCGCAGAGCACTGAAAGTCAAACCAATCGATTAGTGAAAATCATTTAGAAGAAGTTTGCTTGAAAGTAAAGTCCCCAGCGCAAAACCGGTGGGCAGCATTGATCGAAGCCATTGCTGGAAAGAAATACAATAACCCTGAAATGTGGGAGTATTTAACTTTTTCTGTGTTAGCGGTTTTACCCAAATACGAGGGGACAAACTGGGGTCTACCAACTTCCATAAGCTTTTTATTTAGATTATGCAGGTTTATCAGTTAGCGAACTGACTAGTTGACGTCGTGTGAACGAAGGTGCGTATTCATCACATTCGATTATATCTCTCTCAGCGTTTAATGAAGGAATTATTTACACCAAAGTTGCATTTTTATTGCTTGTCATTGTATGATTACCCTCTTTTTGTTGAATGAATTCTTCTGATGAATTTTAAAAATAAAAATGCTGATAATCGCCTTGCTTTGCGGTCTCTGCAAACGCTTATCTATCTGCATGCATTCAACAAATCAAAAGGGATGACATGAACGCTTTAAAAGGGTAGCAGATACTACTTCTCCAACAGATATGCATATATGTATGTATGTATTCTAAGTTAGCATACATTTATGAAATGTGTAAGGATTGCATGTACTTGGAGTGTGCAAGAGAAGCAATAGGAAATCCAACAATCTTACTTCCAGACGGAGAAAGCGCTGATAAAAGCTGACAGGGAAGCAAATTACAATAAAACTGGAATAAAAASGAATGAAACTTAAGGAACAGTTCGCATAACTTAAGTTTTCGGAATGATTTGAGTGGAATTTTTAAATACTTGTAGAATGTGCTTGTTGAAATGTTGTTTGATAGAAAAAAATAGATTTCTCAGTTTCATGAGGGGCAGCGTGTTCTTTCCTTTCGTTGTGGGAGATATTTAAAGTTTTGCATGCCAATTCTTTTACTGTTTTAGTTTTCTAACATCAACCATATATACCAAATCCGAAAAGTGACACATTTTCCGGTGTTGGCAAAAYCTCTGCGAAAAACTCGTAACCCCAACACAAATGATGACGTTCTTGTGCACTGACTTATCACTGTTTCTCAACAATTATATTTCGTGAGCATTTAATATAATTATACCCTGAACAGGGTATATTAATTTTGTCACGAAGTTTGTAACACCCAGAATCAAGCRTCGGAGACCCTCTAACGGAAGGGTATTTAGCTTCGGTGCAACCGAAGTTAACGTTTTTTCTTGTTTTTAGTMAACTTAATCTCACAATTTACTTAACTTCAATACATTTTTATGTAACTTACTAGTTTTTAAATTGTCGCCTTTCACTACACCTCACACAAATGAAGTGGCAACTGTACATATTTTATTTTCGCAAAAAGTATGTTAAGCTTAATGTGTGCATGCCACATCATCTCCAACTGAACGACCACGTAAAATATGAGCCATTTTTCCTGCAATAAAGCTCCAGCACCAAAGTCGAAGCAATACCAGCAAGTTCCCTTTTCATTTTAGTGCAGTGTACTTAGGTAAGTCGCACCATGATTAATCACAACACTTTCCAACCCATTAATTTTTGTAGCATTTCGGAAGGTGTACGAGTTCTCTTGTATGCATGTGGGGACAGTTATATCTTTGGGTAAAGGCAAGTACTTTTACTTAGTCAAGTGAAGTAGTGACGGTATGGGAAGTTGTTGAGACAAGAGCACGGAGTTGAGCTGTGTGTGACGAGTTTGTGACAACTATAACTTATACATGTATATATGCGTGTATACATATATAGTATACTCATGTCTACTGACATTTGCGATCTATCAGCAGATGTCTGCAGGGTGGTAAACAAAAGTGCTGAGAGAGGTTAGTAATGCGAAGTAGATGTCGCCAACAGCAAATGCTAAGTAGTATTAACCCACTCTTATGTAATGAAAATGTCCTGTGCTCTTATGTGTCTAGCAACCGATTTTTGGGCAGCAGTTACCGGTACTCGAATATGGTGGAGCAACGTGAAAGTTACTTGAACCATCACATTTCCAATGACATCTTGGTAGTCGGAAAGCATTGTTTGACAGACATTAACGCGACGATGTTTTTGACAAAAAGAAAGAGTGATTTTGGAGAACCCCCAGAGGTGATCTAGTCATAGATGCCCAGATTATACTACAATTATGGAGGGAGTTGTAGAATATGGTCAGACGAAAGCATGTSCGGCGATTGCGACACAYGGGAGACCCCACAATCTGCGCCAACTACCGTGGGAGAAGCCTCCACAACATCGCATATAAGGTTCTATCGAGTGAACTTTGTGAAAGATAAAAGCCCACCGTTAACAAACCGATTAAACCAAATGGCGTGTGGCTTAAGACCTGAAAAGTCTAATACTGACCAGATATGCACCATGCGCCAAAACTTGGAAAAGTCCTGTGAAAAGAGGATCACACCATCTCTTCCTCGGTTTTAAAGCTGCTATTGACAGCACGAAAAGGAACTGCTTTTATGCCGCGGTGTCTGAATTTGTTATAAGGAAGGATTTCTCCTAGTCATTCAATACCAAATTCATGCGACAGCAATCAGCTCTTAGAGAAAATAATTCGAGCTGCACAACCAAATGGGGAAGGTTCTGGAAAGGACTTATGGYGCTTTGCGCATTGGCAACGGCGAATACCTCATATGATGGAACGATGARCTGTATGAGATATTCGACGACATTGTATAGTTTAGCAAATTAAAAGACAGMGGATACGCTGGCTAGGTCATGTCGTCCGAATGGACGAAAGCACTCCAGCTCTGAAAGTTTCGACGCAGTACCCGCCAGTGGAAGCAGAGGTCTTCCTGTCGGATCACAATGTATGTCCTGTTGGAAGCCCTCCACTCTGTTGTAAAGGCTAGATAGAGAAGGGCATGGCTTCGCTTGGAAACTCCAATTGGCGCAACATAGCAGAAAAGAGAAACGACTGCCACCCTGTTTTTAACTCGGCTATAACCGCTACGCCAGTAACGAAGAAGAAGAAACGCGACGTTTGCCGAGCGACAAACATTATGCATAAGTAATGGTGGCAGACAATATGATGCGTACAAAGTCAGCAGTTGTCACCGGTGTGCTGCCATTGGTTCTACTACTCGCGGTATCTGAACTTACTAACGTGTTAAAACTTTAAATACTTGCATATGTACAAAGCGGATGCTGCAATAACAATGCGACAATAACAGTACTTGCGCTTCGTCATTTAACTGTATTCCCACCATTATGCCAGATATTCGGTATCCGCTGCGAAGAATGGCATAAAAAGCGCAAAATAAGAGAAATAGAAAGAAGAAAATTGAAAATAAAAAATGGTTGACAACAAGTTCGTATAAGTTAGCTTCGCCGTGCGTAGACTTGAGATTTCATTTTCGCACCTTAACGTCAGGCGTAGAAAGAGAACGACTGAACAGGACGAATTTATGTAAATATGTCTGGCTGCAATGTTGTTGTATGTATAAGAATTTCTTAAAGTTTGGTGGTAATAGATCTCTTAGGAAATGGAAAATATATCTGTAAGTCTTTGTTTAGTAAAAAGTTGAACGACATTCAGAACTAAATTGAATTTTAATATATTTTGGGTATATTAAATTTTTTGGTTAGTTTTTATAAAATAAAAACAGTTTAGGATATCAATGAAATTTTTTATTCGTGTGAAAGTACATTCGCTGCCAATATGTATGGAACTTGATTTCTTTTGCTGGTCACCACGGGCACGCTTGGAGAAGTCCCGACGCTGTACCCACGGCTTTCAAGAATAAATCTACCGATAGTGCTGCAATTTTAAGTTCAATATTCGTACGAAGTTCATCAATAGTCGCTGGCTTGTATGGGTATAGATTATAGATATGACGCTGCCCCACAGGATATAGTCTAACGGCGTCAAATCGCAGGAACGAGGCAGCCAATTGAGTGGGCCATTTCGTGAGATAACACGTTTACCAAGCATTCGCTGTGTGGCTTGTTGCGTAGTACTATTGGAACTACATATTTTCCAAATTCATATCATTCAATTCGGGTCAAAAATATTCGGTTATCATTGAGTGATGGCGATTCCTATTCACAGTAACTTCATCACATAAGAAGTATTGCCCAACGACGCCGCTGGCCCATAAACCATACCAAACCGTAATTTTTTCGATACATATGAATTGCTGCCTGACCAATAACACATATTTTGCTTATTGGCAAAGTCATTCAGCCAGAAATGAGCCTAACGGCTGAAGAGGATTTTTCGGTGAAAATCCGGATCATTTTCAATTTCTTACTCAGCCCAATTCACGAACATACGACGATTCTGGTGGTCCATCCGCTTCAGTTCTTGCGTCTTGTAAGGATGTGGGCGTAAAATTCGACACAACGACGTCATAGAGATGCCCAACGCTTGAAGACGACGTGTGAGAAACTGATTTTGGTCTTTCTCAATTGATGTTCTAGCGACAGCAATATTCTCGACACTACGGGCACTCCTTTGTCTCACTTTGACTCAAATTTTTTGGACGTAGCGCTTTTAAAGTTGAGACCACTGACTCTGAATTTCAATAGTAAATTTTAATAATTTCGACTCGTTGTTGGATCGTATATCTTTCTATGTTGAAATGGCAAAACTTACTGACCGGAAGTGTCAAAAGACAAAATATATCGTMATTTCCTGTCCTTATCGGTCTACTTTTGTAGCGTCTTTATTGAAAAGCTCCTTACCAGAATATGATTGACTGTTGGGTCTACATACTGGTTTGTACTCGTTTCTATTAGACATATGTCATGAAAGTTTCAAAAAGTCGCTCAATTGTTTGTTTTGGCTTCCGAAGCAATTAGATGTTGAACTTTTTTCAGAGCAAATTTACTGAGTTTTTTGGTTGGTTAAGGCTAAGGTTAGGGACTTGTAAGCTCTACAAAAATTGGAATTGGAACGTCTTAATCATTTTCGAAATTCATATATGTATGTAGGTCACCCTACTTATAGCTACTAATACACTATGGCTAACAAAATAAGCTTTTCAAGTTAATTGGAAATCTACGAAACTTTAAAGGGCTTATAATTATAATCCAAAGCCATTGCTAAAAAATTCATAAAACATGTTATTTCACACACATTCAATTAGGTGTGACCTTTCTGACCCACCTACGTAGCATACATACATGCGCGCCTGCCACATGTCAACAGGCGCCTTTAATATCAATAAGTTCTGTATACATACTTAGGGTTGCTGCTAGTATTAGTAAGTAGCATACTATCTATTATGCATTAATGTACTCATTTACCGTTATACTACGCATTACTGCCTAATGGGTTTTGTGTCCAGCACATGAGTGGCATTCTGTGCTAGTTTCAAGCGAGAATGCTTTACTTTGTTATGATATCTACTTGGTCCGAAGTGTTGCCATAGAAACACCCTAATTTACCGATGTTGAAAGACACACAAGTAGCCTGTCTTAAAGGTACTTTGTTTTATATATGATTCACTCACAGTTACTGATTGTGAGGCGGGATAACAAACTGAGAGACATTGTAGCTGGTCATGCTACTGGTCTGCTACACTAAACAGAGTCTTTATGGACATTTTGTAAGTGTGTGTGTGCATTGTATATGTATGTATGTATGTATGTAAAGTAAGGCCAATTTTAGTTAAAGTACCATCTGCAGCTGTTGTCTACGTAAATTTATTGCTTCGTATGTTTTGTATTCCTCTGCGACCGGCTTTGATGCCCAATCGAGATTAATAATTTTCCAGCATGAGTGTCACTGAATTATACTCGCTCGCGTATCGAATTGTGACACTGCCAAAGCTTTCAGCTCTCCTGAGTGCCAGAATATATTTTAATGTACTTGTGATATTATGAAATCAGCGGTTATATATTTTGTTCGCATTTTGCATAAATTATCGCCTGGATGGCTCAAATTTGCTTTTAATGTGTCTCATCTGTGTTTTAAGAGTGATAGAGTGTATGAGAGAGAGTTATTGTAATTAACATATGTATATAGTGCGTAATGTAAGTGCATTTAATAGTTTGAGCCTAAAATATTTTATGATTTTCTTTCAAAATGTAAGAATTATGGAAAATAAAAAATAATAATATATAAAATGCTCACTAAACAAGTTCATCGATTATCTCATACCATCACAATGCATCACATTTATTTAATTTAATCTAAAAACTCTTCGAGAACACTCTGTACTCTACACATGTACATTTGTCAACTCTTCGACCTTTGCTGTCCATAACAAATATTTGTAAAATAGTTTAGGCACATATACTTGTATTTTATAAAGACAATACCCTCGACTCCGTTGAACCTTAATGTAATTTAAGAATGCTTGTCAGCGCCATGCCGTTTAAACAAACGATTATGATGATTAACGAAGTAGAAGATACTGGCTTAAGAAATTGAAAGTTTCCCTTTCTCCTCTTTGCCTTTGCGAAACCCTTGTCAGCAGCAAAAAACCAAAATTTTAATGAAATTTTATATGCGGGTTGCTATGTACATACATATGTAATTGATAACGGTTCAGGGGTCAAAGTTTATTAACTGCCATTAAAGTCAAACACATTATTAAAAGTAAAGTGAAAAAAAAAAACATGAGAAATCCCTATAAATATAAACGAAAATGGAGAAATAACAGAGTGTTCTATTGTAATGCTGCCACTTATTTGAAAATTTGTAGATTTTAAATATGTCAAATTTAATTTTATAACCATGAAATTTGTTTTTGATGTTTTCTTTTAATGGTTTACATGGGTTTCCTCGAGTAAAAAACAGCCCTTTTCTGCAATTTTTTCTGATACAAAAAACAAAATTTTTTACAATTATTTTTAATTGTTACAAAACAAAAAAAAATTTTTTCTGAAATTTATGGAAAAAAATATTTTAAACTCCTTTATTGCGACACCATTTCCGGTGACCCCTCGGAAAAATATGCGCCGGCGTTGCGAGGATAACTCCTTACACGATCATCTATTTCATGAAGATCGGTTCGGTAGTGCTTGAGAAATCTTTCCAACCTACTTAAAAAACACAGTTTCGAGAAAACGCGTTTAAAGACGGCGCACTTAGCCTAGCTAGCTGCGAGCGAACAAGTTCTTAAGGCTGTATCTCCGAAACTATAACTCGGATCAACTTGAAAATTTAGGACAACATTCTAGAGGTGTTGTAGAATTTAATAAGACAGTATGGCATKTTTGAAACCYGTAAACCCATGCCCCTAAAAAATGATTTTTGGGAAACCGACGAAAAAAATTACAAAGGGTTTCCACCGTTTAACAATTTTAATGAAGAATTTATTACAATCAAATATTACAATGTTGCCAACAATAAGGAAGTATTAAAAGTAAACGCTTCAGTTCGAATTTTTTTTTTTTTGATAGAGTTACTAACTATTTAAAGATATTATAATATTTATTGTGCGTTTTTTCATTATTAATCAATGAAATAAGTTTGGTTTATATAAATATTTTGGACCTGATACAAAAATTATGTTTTTATAGAAAAATTGAAAAAATTGAAATTGAAATTAGAAAYCTCAAAAGTCTCAAAGTCATATAATAAGAACTAGAGGAAAATACTTTTAAAGCTGAGYGACCACAAAGTTTTTCCTTCGTTTTGTGCATATGAGGGGATCGTAATAACGGTGAGGTTTAAGAGAGCTAAGCTTCAAAATTTTATTGGAATATTTTTTCTTAAAGCGTACCAAATAGATAAAATATTTATTTGAGCATATTTCTTGAGAAGCTATCTAAAGCAATAATCGGAGGTTATTTTAAGCTTATTTTTCCTTGGTCCATTTTTAACCCGTTGGACTCCAACAAGCCAAGGTTAGCTCTTGGTTTAGTTTAGGCATAACTTTGATCGTTTAAAGTAAAAGCCTTTCCCTTATTGAGGACAGGGCTTCAAAAAAAAAAAAAAAAAAAAAATTAAAAAAAAAAGGTGGATGGTATTATCGAAAAAGTGCCGTATTAAACCCCAGGAACAGGTGTAATGGGCCTGCTTGCTGGGAATTACGGGCTATCTAAATTAAGACTCTGTGACAAGTGACGATGGAGGCAATACCAGCCGGCTCAGGATTTTAGGTTATATTGGCTCAGATTCTGTGTATTCAGGGGCATGATATCATATTCGATTTTGTTAGCGAACTCGGACTAATTTTGCAATAAGATCGAGAAAAGAAAATTAATGCTTGCATTCCCCATTGGAGAAGAATGCTTGTGTGGTCGACAGTGCCAACGACGAAGTCTACATACTCACCGGCGGATCAAAGAAAGAAATARGAAYAGGARCAYGATTCTTCTGTAGTARTTCAGAAGCTASTCTCACTGCATTAGGTTATGCAATAACTAGACTATCAGTAGGYAATCCCATYTGRCTACCCGGTCATAGAGGAATAGAAGTAAAAGAAAGCTGGAGAAAAATTTTCAGCTCCTTGAAAGGTTATTTGAAGGAACAACACAAAACATACCTGAGGTCGATCTCTCCCTCTGCTTCGAATACGTTCAGAGGTGGCCAGCCTACGTAGCCGCACTCTTAGTTCGTTCAACCATGTCAATGTCGTCGTACAACTTGTACACCGCATCGATCCTTCGACTGCGGTATTCGCCGTAGCCAATGCGCAAAGTACCATCTCTTCTTTCATWTATTTTCACTTAGAAAYTMMTTCACTTAAGGCACATATATAATTAAGTGGCTTTCAAGAAATACGTATAAATATACTTTAAGTAAAACCAGATAGCTGTCATATTCCTTAAAACACCCATACACACATTTTAACTTCGAACAACTTTCAAACCGAATACATACCCCTACATACATGCTCCATAAATTAAAGAGGACAAATGTTTACAACTTTGTTGTTGCTACAACTGAACTACTTACTCAATGAATGACTCATGTCTGTACAAAATTGGTCCTTACATAATCGTTCTTATGGTTATGAGTCGCAGGTATTTGAAGAGGTAGCTTWGTGGTGGAGTATTCTTCTGGCTAATGTTATTGTCGGGTCGGTTGGAAGCTGTTGCTACCATTTTATAGTTTCCTTTCAAGGACATTACATTGAAAACGACAACAACAATCTCAAAACAACACTTTGTTACAATTTAACACTGAAATAATGTTAACTTGTTTAGTAAAACTCATCATTGGTGGATGTGGTAATGTGTAACAATCACCTGGTGGCCGTTCTTTAATGACCAAAAATCAGAATAAAAGTTAACACCGCCATTTACATGGATTATTAGTGTATATAGTGTGCTCTGGATATTAATGTGGATTACAATTGCAGTTCATGGAGTTTTAATGTGTTCTACTTACCTTGTAATTTGGTTCGACAAAAGTGTAATTGAACTAAGCAAGTTTCATAGCTAACAAGTATACTGATCGGGGTACAAAAGTCGATACCGTTTGTAAACGGCTATAACATAAACGGTTATGTTACTATCAAGTAGAGACTGCGATGGATTAACCTTTGTAATCTTAATGTCGAAAATCGAGGRCTGCATATTTTACGTCGAATCTCATTTTAGCTCTATCTATTGTCAGTGACCCTTTTGTTTAAATTTAACCAAGTCCACAACCATTGTTTACATTTAGCCAAGTCAAACACCTTTGTTTACATTTGGGTTCACCGACTCTTTTGCTTACATTTTATGGGATCACATTATATTGTCAGAGAGTACTATCCACAAATATGCATAGGAACACATGCCAGAAAACTGAAAGGAACAATATCACTTTCAAAGTCGAAAACTAGTGACACGATCTTATTGAAAATTTTTACAGTTTTTCTAAATAGGATGTCATCGTGATTGATCAGAGGTTTTGTTTTGATTACAACTAATTTTTTCAAGTAAATTTTTTTCCAAATTCTTCAATTAATCATGWCCTTTACTTACCATAATCCATAATCCTTCGCCCACCGCGAGGRGACGTTTTTGAACGGTGAGTGTAGAAACCATCTGGCAAAAAATTATGAAAAACTCACAAAATATTATTCAAATGCTGCTCTTTGAAATGCTTAAAATTAATTCACGTATTCGCAACTCCCGTTAAGTAGAATTACGGTACGTTCTTTCTTAATTTATCTTCCGTTAAATGAATTGAAATTGCAGCCARTAAGAAAATAACATAARAAAGAAATATATATGTGATTAATAAACAAAGTAGTACACACTAACAACAAAAGGAAAACTTTCGACGTTCGAACTATAACTGTAATATACCTCAATGTGTTTATGCAAATAATAGCCTGATAATGTGGTGCTCAAATTGGTTTACTAAAGATATTTAAATATTTTTTTTACACATTTAACTCACTTAATCTTCTACCATAAAAAAGAACAACAACATATTGCTTTTTAAAACTATTCACAACGGCTTAATTACTATTGCACGCCAAGCGTTAAATACACAACAACAAAGCCCAATCTACGCCACAATTGTCCTTATCTCAAGCAGCTGACGAGTGCGGCAATTTGTGGTGGCGCAGACTTTGCTTCTGCTTCTGCTTAGAGTGAAAATTAGTTTGTTTTGTTTTAATTTTTTTTTTTTGATTTGCTTTCATTTTCCCATTGCACGTAAGAGGATCGAGAGCGGCGCTTATTAGGCGTTCTGTGCTTGTTCTTGTGCTTAGCTATAGTTTTAGTTTTAATATTGATTTTTATTCGTACGGGTTATGTCTGTTGGTAGCAAYACGTCCGGAAAGCCAAAAGACGCTTAATGTGTTCAATCCAATTAAAAGTTTTAGCTTTAGTTGAGCTATCCCGTCGGCGTCTTTGGCTAGTTATTGGGTTGTCGGGTTGTCGGGTTGTCGGGTCAGGCGACCGTTCAAACGAAGCGAACTTAAGCTAGTAATACTTGGAAGAAAAAAAAGGGAACTATAGAAAATAAACGAATTAATTTAACAAGCTCGTGCACGGTGGGCCGTTTACATACTTGAATGAGTCGTACAAAGTGCCCGGCAACTTTTCGTCTAGATGGCGCTAGTCAGGTGTGAACAAATGTAAGGTCGGTTATGTGATCTGGTTTTGAAAGTTCTCTTTGATTGAGATGGGTTTCAAGAGATGCAGTGAAGACGTCTTTATTTACTATTTAGCACCGAATCTTCTTCGAAAGAGTAATTACACTATTTAAAACAGGGGCAAATGTGAAAAAAAATTTTTTTAAACAATCGCTGAACATATTTTTTAAACCAATTTTGATTAGCATCACTAGTTGAGTCGATTTAGCCATGGCCGTCTGCCTGTCTGTATATACATATGTATGTGCACTTGTCCCTTACAGGGTTTGTCCGGAAAGTAATAGGACTGAGTCGATTTAAAAAAAAAATTATTGAACCAATCGTTACAATTCTTTAAAMATTTTCAAAATAGGCGMMTTCTGCGWCGATGCAGCGCTGCCAGCGGAAGGCATTCTGCGGAATAACCTTAAGAGGTGAGGTGCATGCTGCTGGGATCTCCCCTGCCGTCTCAAAATGCTTGCCTTTCATCGCCCTTCTCAGGCAAGGAAACAAAAAAGTCCGAGGGGTCATTCTGGGATAAATAGCGGCTCCAGAAGCGTTGGGATGCAGGCCTTGATTAGGTAGCTGCTCACAAGAAAAGGCGGTGTGAGTCGGGGCGTTATCGTGGCGCAACTKCCAATAGGCTGCCATCTTCACACACACATTGCAATTAAACGAATACTTAGTCGACGGTCTGAGTTCAAAACTTTGCGCAAATGAGTGACATTGTCGCTGTTTGCAGAAGTCGTAGGTCTCCCAGGACGGTCTTCATCAGCGACCTCCTCCCGGCCTTCCAAAAAGGCCTAGTGCCGCCGAAACACATCACTTTTTGCAAGCAACATCTGGGTAAGCCTGCTTGATCATATCAAAAGTCTCTGTCGCAGATTTATCGAGTTTTACACCTACCTCTGCTCTAACGAACGGTACATTTTCGGCTTGAAACTTTCAGAGAAACAAGTCGCGCGAAAATGTTTGTCCTGATTCTCTAGGTGCTCGGAGACAACTGACCAGCTGCTCGTTCGTTCGTTAGGAACGCACTCTACCGAAACCAGTCGGTATGCGCACACTCTGCAGTATCGTCTTAACTTCATGACTATAACGCTTCAACAGTTATATCATAAAGAACGAGAACGTTATATCATACGGAGCTGTGTMATTTCAATAATACCTGTCATAACTAGTTTTACCAAGGTCAATTAATTTTCATTGTTAGAAAATATCATGATAACTAAAAAATCTTTTGAGGCATAGTTAAAAAAATAGTAAATTACAAAAAAAAATGTTTTTTCTATTCACTCATATAAATAAAAAAAAAAACTGATCCACTGTGCGCTGTAGGATTACGGCGCTAAATTCTTTATGGTTAAGTTAGTGCAATACACAAGAACCAATAAAACATGGACACACTCACACTGCTGCCTGCCTGCCTACACGGCGCTAGACTGGCTTTGCARTCTTCTTCGCCGCTTACGCYTTAATTAATGACAATGAAACACGCAAACTGTGGCTATGAGGTCAAAATACGTGTCGGATTTGAACATTAAGTTCCCAGTTCGAAACCAAAAAGTACCCTACATACAAACACAATGCTGGTCGAATGCGCTACACTGCCGCCTGCACTCCAGCCTGCTCTAGCCGTTCGAAAAGTGCATTCTCTTTCGAGGTTCGGGGTTCGGTGATCGGCGTTGCAAAAGTTCGTTAGTTCATGCGGTTTTCGAAAAACAAATGCAAAAAAGTAGAAAATAATGTAAATTACTTAAATGGACTTAAGCGTATACTTAACTACCGCAGTACACAGACACACACACACATATATACTCAGACACACGACAGGTAAATAATGTTGCTGTAGCAGGAAGTCACAGCGAAACCATAGAACACACAGCAGTAAAGGAAATCTATGTTCGCCCTCGTGTGTTTTTGTGTGGGTGTGTCGGGTGTGGGCGCTTGATGTGCGAAAAGTCAAGTCCACACTTTATGCGGTCAATGGCTGACGGCGGTTAGTTAAAACGTTAACGGAGAGTGAGCGGCAGTCAATGAGAAATAGCAACTTAAGCAGAATTTAAACAAGCTCGCGTGCTTAAAAGCAAATGTATWTGTATATATGTGTGTGAATTAATGGCCACTAATACCAGAAGTAAATAGTGTTTTTGTAGGGTTACTTGTGTAGCGCCAAAGAACCCTCTGCAACTTAAGCGTCTAACAAATCTTCGTAATTAATCAATTTGTGGCGCACACTATGCGTTTTTAACTTATACTGAAATGTTGTTGTAAACTACAATTTATACTCATATGTGTCCACAATCCTCTTAGAAGTTTACTGCAATTTATTTTTAGGTCTTAAATTAATTTACATTGTTTACCTTTCTTTTGATTGCAGCTACCTACCGGCTTGACGTATATACTCGTACATATCCAAAACTATCAAAACTTATGGCTTTGACGGTTTGTTATTTTGCATATCCGTCGCTTGAAACGGTGAGTTACGAACTTAATTTCTAAACAAGTTGGAAAAGTGCCCTGAAAAATGCTTTCTAGAAAGAGTTCAGAAAGAGTTATTTTGAAACATAATTGAGTTGTACATGTTTCAAATTCTCTGTTGCAAAGATTGCACAAGATTACAATAGTATATATGTATTAGATATTCTGCTTCTAAAGCTTCGATATTAGACATGTCGTTGATGTATATGTACTGTTCATGTATATGTACATTCAGACAGTTCAGTTTTTGATCCTATTCGTTTACCACTTCCTCTATTTTGAAAAGGAATTTTTTTCGGATCCAAAAATACACTTGACTCTTCCTCT
>NW_017535396.1:62752-81522 GCF_001853355.1 Bactrocera latifrons
TGTTCCGGTCTCTGGAATATTTTTTGGGTGGGGGAAACTTCACTTTAAATCAAGACGTCTAAAACCATTTAAACCAGTATTTTGCCTGTAAGGATCAACAATTTTATGAGCGTGGAATGAATGTCTTGCCTGAAATATGGCAAAAAGTATGATATCAAAACAGTATATATATAATTTCATAAAATATTTTACATACTAAACAAATTGTGTTTAAATTTCACTAAAAAACGAAATTATTTAGTGAACGACCCAATATGTTCAGACCCCATTACCGCAATATCCGCTCTGCACGAGATTGTAKCGGCGTGTTGGTAAATGACTAAACTAAATTTCGGTAGCGACTTATCATTATTGACAGCTGGCAGCTGACAGCAGTTAGACAGCGTGGCAACTTGTGGTGGCTCGGGAGTTTTTGTCAACAGCGCAGCAAAAGCAGTTGCTTGTAATTCTATTACGATTGTTGGATTTCAGCATGTTTTCCATTTGGAATTCAAGCTATCAATCTTTCAACTACAAATACAAAGACCATGCCGGCATATATATGATTAGGCATACCCATAGTCACATGAGGATATTAAATGCCAAAACGACGTTTTCCACCAAAAAACCTGACATTCCAGCTAAGCAGAGGGTTCGTTAGTGCCATATGGCGCGACAATGGTTTCTGACTATGAGTGCATATTAATACAAGTACAGTACATGGTATGGTATCGACAACAAAATGCTGCATGTAAAGTTCATTCATACTTTTAGTAGCACCATTTTTGGTTTTTCTTCTGCTCAGCTGATATTTTTATACTTTCACCGGAAGAGGAGCTCAGCTTTAACACAGCCAGCGAGATATGTGTCCGCTAGTTTTCCTAAGTCGGAAATGATGGCATACAAATCCAGTTCGTACGCAGAGGACAAAATCATATAAACGGATTATGTGTGCTAAAATATGGTAGATAAAGGAAACCTACTTTAAATTACAGATTTCCTGCTTTACATTCAGATAATTTGCTTACTTTTGTGAGCACTGGAAATCGTTATTTGCTATAAATTTACAATCGATTCACTTGAATTTTCTCTTTTAATTTCCAAAAGTTCATTTTTTTCGCGTTCTTTGTGACATTCTCTCAAAAATTGTTTGCACTCTCACTTTTCCAATCGCTGCGTGCATCTATTTGCATCAGTCAAAGTAGAAATGTTTTTGTGCAGTCGGTGTCAGCAGTTTGAATATTGACAAACACACACCCCATTAAAGTAAATTTTATTCAAGAGCGTTGACAGCGCAACTTTATAGTTCGTTGGAAAAAAATATACACATGTCGTCAAAATAATATGTACGACTAATAGCTGTAGAATAGAGTAGTCGATGGTAAATTTTTTGTTATATTGTTTCGATTTTGGCTCTCAAAAAACCGCTTGTGTTCCATTTCGAGGTTCCCCACTTTTTTTTTTTAAAGAAGAAACACAGAAATTTCATTTTTAATGCGGAATGTTTATTATCATTCGAAAGAATAATCTTTGCTATTTAGTTTTTGAAGATTATGTCTTTCAAATATTGGCCGTGGCTACGTCTCAGTTGGTCCTTCCGTTGAGTCCCATTTTCGATGACTCGTTCGGGCATTTCGATTGATAATTGGTGAATGACATGGGTGATATTTTGGTCAAGAGCCTGTATCGAAGCGGGATTATTAACATAGACTTTCAACCTTACATATCCCCGCAGAAAGAAGTATGATGGTGTGATATCACAGGATCTTGGTGCCTATCGAAGTACCAATAAGTCGAATGATTGATGCGATGTGTGGGAAGTGGCGCCGTCTTGTTAAAATCAAATGTCCCTAAGAGTACGAGCTTCAATTTCAGTCATCAAATAGTGATAACGATGACTGGTATCATTTCCACCGGACCACAAATTGCATCAAAGCGTTGATTTTTCTATGTGGGAAGTGGCAGCTTTCTGAATCGACTCTCCGCTGTCTTTGTGTTCTCTGTCAGCTACGGCTGCTATATTTTCTTCACTGGACTTGGTCTGTTTAGTCGAATACTATCGAATAATGAATGCTGGGTCTCAAGATGAACGTGATTTTTCGTAATTAAGGGGAAAGATTTGTAAACATTGTTCAGACATAAGACTTTTCATGATGAAATGGCAAACAATACTGAACAAAAATAGCATGATAACTTTTGACACTACTTACGCTTGATCTGTAAAAAAAATGCTGTGAATGCTGTGGATCAGCCGTTATTAAGAATATTAAGAAAGTTCCGTTACTTTTTTTGGCATCGCCCACGATTCGTTGCTAAATGTGTGGCACAACTACAAAACCCAGGAGAAACCAAAACTATTCGATTGTATAGTAATCTTAAAAGCATATCTTAAATATACCCTTTATTTGACATTCGTCATTTTCTGTTTGATTCCGTTCCGTTCTAATCAAAGTTGCGTAATTTCATTGTCACACATCCTCTTTACTCCCTTAATGGAGAGATTTTTGCGTAAATTAAATACATGTTTTATATATAGCACGTAATTATTAATCTGACGAGCGCTGTAAGTTACCATTTGAGTAAAAAAGTGATTTTGTGCTATTTTCTCTCTCGTATTTTCGCCTGTCAATCACTATAATCAACTCGCTGTCAGCAGTCAGGATACATTAAGTGCTTTGAAGTTTTTCTTCTTGAACATTTTTATTCCCACGAAGTTTAATTTAACATCCTCCTCTGCAGCGGGTGCCAACTTTATATTTCACTTCTGCATTTGTAGTAAGTTTTTTTTTTTTTATAATATGTTAATAGTTTTGTCGTTTCGTCAATCATTTTCAATTTGCTGAGTGTTTTCATTTTTTTTTAATTTTCCAAAATGATTGCCCCATGTAGATACTGTTAATGCATATCTCGAAGTTTGACATTTGTTGAGTAAGYTGTGTGTTTTTACAGCTGATACATTTCAGTTTTTCACTTTAAACGAACGTTTCGTACTCGTATTTACGTCGCAGTTAAGGCGGCTTGCGACTTGGGCTGTTTCCTACTACACCACTGGTTTTAGTGCTTTTCCAAATGCCATGGACACTCTATGACAGCATTGTTCATTTATTATGGCAAATAAATCAATTTCTTAGAAAAATGTTGTTAGATTTTCCACTTTGCTGCCGATGTCAATGAAAGCATTTTATTGCCTCCGAAAGGGCTATACTCAGTCAAGCTTATGTTGAGTAAAGCTAATCGTAATATTGTATATTTTTTGTATAATTTGATTTTGTATTGCCGCTGGCATTGTGYGATTCGCTGAGTGACCCAATTGCATATGTGTGTGTATGTGCTTTCCTTTTTATTGTCTGACGACCGCACGTTTTCTCACTGGAAACCCAATATTTATTGCTTTGTTTGTATTTGTTCGCATCTCGTATCGCATCAACATGCCGATGTATGGTATGTATGCTTATATTTTTTAAATCTTCGTATTTACTATTGTGCATGACTGTGAAATCTTACGCTTATGGGGATTAAGTTGCTAATTTGGCGCTCCATAAATTCAATAATAAAGTTGATTATTTCATAAATTTATTTCATAAAATTACAGTTTTTCTTTAGACATTTTTTCGATATTTTAATCAATTCTTGCGTACTTAGAAAAAAAGTTAGAAGAGATACAAATTTCTCTCAAAGAAGCTGTAAATTTAATATAATTGCTAATTGAAAATAATTTTGACAGCATTGACACGCTTGCAGAAGTCCAAACGATAAACCTAATTTTCACAAAAATTTCAAACATAAACCGACCGATTATACAACAGTTTCACACTCGATATTCGTACGAAGCACATCAATCATCGCAGGCTTATTGACGTAGACCATAGACTTGACAAAGCCCCACAGGCMATCCAATAGCGGCGACAATTCGAACGACCGAGGCGGCCAATTGATTAATCCATTTCGTGAGATAACACGTTCACCAAACTTGATTTTCAATAAATCGATTGTGACATTCGCTGTGTGGTTTGTTGCGTGGTCCTATTAGAACCACATATTGTACAAGTCCATATCATTCAAATCGGATCAAAAATATTTGGTTATCATTAAGTGGTAGCGATTCCCATTCACAGTAATGTGCTGGCCTTGGGCATCACGATGAAGTACGGCGCAATGATGCCGGCATCAAATATTTTCGGGATGCAATGGTGACTCAGGAGTGCGTGTGGATTGCTGCCTGATCAATAACGCATATTTCGTTTATTGACGAAGCTATTCAGCCAGAAATTAGCCCTATCGATGAAGCTGATTTTTCGATGAAAATCCGGATCATATTCAAGCTGTTGCTTTGACAATTCACAAACATACGACAATTCTGGTGATCAAGCGGCTTCAGATCTTGCGTCAAGTTGATCTTGTAAGGATGTAGAATAAGATCATTTCGCAAAACTCGTCACAGAGGTGCCCAACGCTTGAGAACGACGTGTGAGAGACTGATTTGGTTCCTTCTCAATTGATGCTCTAGCGACAGCAATATTCTCCTTTTCATTAAAATAATTTTCCTCACAAAGGCAACCAAAATGTAGCATCTTGGTCGACCACTTTTTCCCATTTTTCCGCAAGAGATATTATTTCAACTTCTTTTAATCCAACTTTACTCCAATAAGGGAGTCCTGTATTGACCGAAACAAATGGTAGTCCGATGGTGCAGGGTCAGRGCTAATTGGGGGAATAATCAAAAGTTTTCAGTCAAGCTCTCCCAGTTTTTGCCGAGTCATCAAAGATATTTGTTTTCTAGSATTGTCCTGATAGAAGACAACCCTTTCTGTTGATCAGTTTTTGAGCTTCACCACGCTTGGACAATAATCTTTTTCACACATTMTTGTGATATTTGATCCACTTTTCGTCTCTTGTTAGCATTCGCTTCAGAAATGTTTTAAATGATGAATGTTAAGTTCCCTAGCAATGTTATGGCTGCTTATGTGACGGTCCTGGTCAATCGTTTCCATTATTTCATCAGCTTTTTCGACGATAGGTCTACCAGCGCGAGGTGCATCTTTCACTTCGAAATTTCCAGAACGGAAGTGAACGAACCATTGTTTTATACAAAAATTTTTAAAATGTAGGGAATTTAATAGTATTACTGTATTGGATATATACGACTGCAACATCTATTGACAAAATACAAAAAGACTTTTTCGATTASCAATATTTAGATGAAAACAAAAGCTGATGTTGAGGCGGAAAACAGAAAAAAATAGCTTAAATAATCAGCTACTATATAAAATTAAGTATAAGCTGCACTGTAAATGACGTTGACTTGTAAAGCTATACTTGTTATCTGGCGTAACTCAAAGGCGAAACTCATTTGATAAATTTTTGCAGAGAACTTGTTTGTTTGTACGTAAAATATCTGTGAAAACAAACAATATTTTGATACAGGAATAATCTGAACTTAAAACTATAMCCCAACGAAAAACAAAATTTCTGCAAAATAACAGTTGCAACARCAATCACTGAAACAAAAAATGACAGCAAGACCACAGCTTGCACAACATTTACCACAACTGCACATTTTTTCCATCCTCTTCACGGTAGAATGGCATCCTGTGCGACCTGCTAGTGTTGCTTGGGGCCCATAGGCACCAGCGGCTGTTTGCTTGCTGCTGCTGCATCTAATAAGTCATACTTGAATGAAATATGCACTTGCCTGCCCAAAATGCGGAGCGCAATTACGAAAGTAGAACTTTGTCGAAGGCAAAAGAGAGAAAAAGTAGCGGAAATAGACAATAAGGCTTTGGCTACTGCTTGACAAGGAAATGAAGATAATTTTTGGTTAGTACTCAGAGCCTCGGCATATTTGTGTTTGTRTATATAATATGTGTACAGAATAATTTTATCGTGGTGTGAGTAGTGCGCAGGGGCTGGTGCTGTGTTGAGGTGGCGAAAGTTTCTGCGAGATTTAAAAGTTTCGGTCATGTAAGAATGTCAACGAAAAAATTTAATAACTGCGTCAAAGCAGAGTAGGAAAAAAAAATTAAAATAAGACTGGTACGCGCAATGTTGCTAAGGCAATAATGTAATAAAGCACTTTATTCTGAGAAGGGGTTAGCACTAGCAGTTGTGGACTTGAGAGATTTGATATAGTAAAAAAAAAACAAAAAATTAAAAATTCGAGCGTTGAAGTTGCAAAGAGATTTTTGTAATTGTTTGTGGTACAAGTTGGTTACAAGCTACACGAAACATAATTTTTTAAGGTTTTGCAAAAAAGCGGTAGGATTTCGYGGAATGAAAAAGTCTGAAACAATGTTTTTTCCATTGATTTAAGTTGTTATTAGTAAGATACTAAAGCGTATAAAGAACCTATCAATTTAAGTCAGATTGTAAAGTCTTAATTGTAGACGTAATGAGGTTCGAGCGCTACATGCCACACAACAGCTGCGTCGAGACTTATGACTATGCCAATATAGCCTTAAGAAGAACCCTAACCTTCTTTGAACTCCACGTAACCGAAATCATCAGAGCTTTTGTTAGTTTTGGAATGTATTTTGGTTATAATCTTCTTCTTTCTCTATCTTACGCGGTTATAGCCGAGTTTACAACAGCGCGATAGTTGTTTTCCTTTCCGCTGCTTGGCACCTATTGGCAATTCCAAGCGAAGCCAGGCTCTTMTCCAACGGGGTGAAGGTCTTTCTCTTTCTCTGCTTACCCCGGCGTGTATTGCGTTGAATACTTTCAGAATTGCAATATTTTCGTTGCCACACCTTTCTCTCGAAAACTCGTAAGGTTACACATCAAATGTTTTCATCGTCGTGTTGTTGTTGTGGTCACAGACAACATTCTTGAAGTAAAGAAACATACTGGAGGACTTTTGCCGAGTCCAGTTGCTGGTGAAATAAAAATAAGGGTCCATTCCGGTAACGTACACCGAACTGCGACATCCCGAGACGGCTGYGTTTCATATTTGGTTTATTTCGTATTCACAGCCTAAAGATATAATATTTTAATAACGACTGGTAAAAATATAAAACGTTCGCATATAAGAAATTAGATAATAGCTGCCTAGTGCTTTATCGAAGAAAGCCTTAATGAAAGCTTTGTGCTTTGGCAACTGAGAAAATCAGTTGAAACAAACGTTATCATTAGCTGTTTTGTGGACTACGCCGTGACATCCGAATGTAAACCCTCAAGACCTGTAGGCATCAAATGCAAATATATCGAAGGAAAAAGGGTTTCACTCGTTGCTTCAAAATAATGCCTGCATGTAGAACGCATACTTTTCTTGGATATCGCGTCCCTTACTAAAATCGGTTTATATTCAGTTTGCCTCTAACTTCAAAAACTGTTTCTATTTATTTTCCGGTTTGTTTTAGGTTTTTGAAACAGTTGAATTTCATAGAGACATTTTGACAGCTGAAATAAATACGAGATAGAAGGTTGCTCAAATTAGACTATAACTTACTTCCAGCATACTTCAGAATTAATACCGAACWATTAATTCAGGGCTGCAAAGCGGAAAACTCTAAATTCGTGGAAAAAATAAAAATATAWATGCAACTCTGTAACATATTAGGGGGATTCTATTGCTCTTGCAAGTTTGCAGATTGCAAAAATTCTATACCGAAATATAGAAATATACAAGGGCATGAGAGCACCCATTGCAGAGTCTAGTGATGTATGAACGGCTGATTTGGTCAATTTATTGTAAATAACTATTGTGTATGGTTATTGTGAAGTGGCGCACCTTCTGCATAAATTTTAACAAAAAAAAAAAAAAAAAAAAAAATACCGCTATTATGTACTTGAAGTAAATAGTACGAAATTTTGCTTCAAATATTGGCGAAACTAATTTATTAAAGAGTGCTTTTGTGCCAGACTCTGTGACTCAACGCTTGCAGATAACATTCATTGTGCACTTTGAAGTGACTCCGAATCAGCAAGGCATTCAAATTGTAACATTGTATTGCTTTCCTTTCAACTGCCACTTTAATTGCTCTTAATGGAAGTAATCCTGACATTTCGGACTGGACAATTAAGCAGCAAGCAATCACAGCTGGTGCGCGTGAAGAAACTGCAAAAATGTACGCGTGGATAGGGGGGTGTAAGGCTATGTCAACCCGAGCAGGAGGGCCGGCTGGCGAATGGTGTGGTATAGGGGAAGCGGAAATTGAAATAAAACAAATGCCAACACGACCGCAACGAATATTTCGTTTCCGCTTCAGCTGTCGCACACATACACAAACAGACATTGATATAGGTACAGTGTAGCATTTATTTTTACGACAAGCTTTCTTTTCCGTTGCGCAGCAATAGAACACAGCAACGGCGGGCAACACAGCGCGGCGCTTGCCAACGTGCGCCAAAATTGTTGTAATTTCAAAATCCACTGCAATGAAAGCAATGTGTAAAATGTGTAAAAGCAATTTGGGGCTGTGTACGCTAAATATTTCTAAGCTATGTGCCGCTCCATTACAATTGCTGCGTGCTGGCGTGCCTTTGTGTGTGCATGTGTCAATGTGTATGCAGGTATGGGACAAAACTGGAAGGTTTGTCAGCTTGTTAAACCATTTTGCTACTTTTTAATACCCCCTTGCAAAGTTTGGAATTCAATTATTTTTTTCCATGTTACTATTTTTTTTATTAGTTTCGCCTTCTTACTTTTGTTACAAGCTATAAATGAGGGTGGTTATAGAAACTTATAAAGCAAAGGGATGGCTACCTCGATTTCTCTTCTTAAGCCGTTGAGTTGCTGATACTATCATGTTGATTGTTTCGCTATGGATAGGTCTATACAAACTCTTTAGATATTTGTGTCAAGTTTGATTGAACTAAGAGAYCGGATATCCTTAAGACACAAAATTTTGGTCAGCTTTATGACATCTCTGTGACGTACATATTGCAACGATTTCCATCATATTTCATGAGTCGTCTCATTACATTAAAGCGCTTTGCGMATGGATTTGACATTTAAGCAATGATTGGAGACTCCAAGCAAAACCAGGTCTTTCTCCACCTGGTCTTTTCAGCAGAGTGGACATTTTTCTCTTCTTCTGTTTGAGTGTTTGAGCTTGAGTGTTTTCGTCCATTCGAACAACATGACCTAGCCAGCGTAACCGCTGTCTTTTAATTCGCTGAACTATG
Source organism: Bactrocera latifrons (assembly GCF_001853355.1). NCBI lineage: Eukaryota > Metazoa > Arthropoda > Insecta > Diptera > Tephritidae > Bactrocera > Bactrocera latifrons. The sequence continues at coordinate 71,855 of NW_017535396.1, forward strand.
TGAATGTTGAATTATGTCAACGACGTCGTACAGCTTATCGTTCCATTGAATGSGATATTCGCCGTGGCYAACGCGCAAATGACCATAAATCTTTCTCAGAACCTTTCTCTCGAAAACTCACAACGTCCACAAATCAATTGTTGTCATCTTTCATGCGTCGACCATATAGCAGGACGGGAATAWTGAGTGGTTTAAAGAGTTTTGTTTTTGTTCGTCGAGAGAGAGCTTCACTTCTTAATTGCCTACTCAGTCCAAAGTAGCACCTGTTGGCAAGAGTTATTGTGCGATGGATTTTCAGGCTGACACTGTTGGTGGTGTTGATAGTGGTTCCAAGATAAAGGAAATTATCTACGACTTCAAAGTTATTACTGTCAACCTGTGACCTGAGAGCCAAGTCGCGAGTGCGACGWCTGTTTGTTTGATGACCGGTGATATTTCGTCTTGCCCTCGTTCAGCACCAGACCCAAGCGCTTTGCTKCCTTCTCGAGTATGGCGAAAGCAGAACTAACGGCGCGGATGTTGAGGCCGTTGATATCAATATCATCGGCGTACGCCAGTAGCTGCACACGCTTATAGAAGATTGTACCTACTCGATTGAATTCTACAGCTCGAATTATTTTCTCCAGCAGCAGATTGAAAAAGTTACACGAAATGTTGTCGTCTTGTCTTAAGTATCGTTTGGTATCGAACAGCTCGGAGARCTCCTTCCCGATACTGACGTGGTATTTCTTAACGTCAGTGTTTGAATAGCTCGGCCGGCAATCTGTCGGCCGCGCCACTGTGTTCTCCTTCAGACGGGTAATTGCTATTCRAACTTCTTCATGRTCGGGCAATRGAACGTCTGMTCCATCRTYATCGATTGRGRAATCGGGTTCGCYTTCTCCTRGKGTTRTGCKTTCRCTACCATTCAGCAGGTTGGAGAAGTGTTTTAGTATGCTCTGGGCATCGGTTACTAGATCACCTCCTTGGGGTCTACAAGGGTATACTCCGGTCTTTGAAACTTTCAGTTAGTTGCCGCAGTTTTTCGTAGAATTTTTAAGTATTACCCTTGTTAGCCGGCWTGTCAAGTCCTTCATACTCACGTATTTCGGTCTCTCTCTTTTTCTGTCTGCAAATGCGTCTCGTTTCTYTCTTCAACTCTCGGTATCTAGGACGGTATATAGAGACACACAGATGGAAAAATGGAAACGCCTAAGCCGACATTCACTTTCGTTCGATTAGTTTTGTACATATTTAGTATAAGATCTTCTACGTTTCCTTCTGGCTGTGGCAAACTTAATATGTATAACAAATTAACAGTTAGTTTAACCAACGCAAGATGYATTGGTCTTCTTATATTATCCAATYARKTAYCTGTMTACCATSAAAACCATTCCTCYTTAATACTAAAATAGCTAAAATAATGCATTTTGAAGTAATTGACCTGATCACAAACCTAATTACTATATAATTATGCAAGTACACAAAGCGTACATTCCTTTTAAGTAATTCAAATACACTTTCCATTGCACAAGAGTGTGCCTGTATGCATTTCACAAGAACCGAACTGCAGTTTACAAGATTTATATGTATGGGCATTCATTGAAGCATTCGAGCAAACAACATTTGGCAATAACAACTTACTCGCCTGGGTCCCCCATCTGTTATATGCGCGTAGAGCATGTGTTTTGAGGGTGGATTTAAATTTTTATGCGGTTTTTGTTCCATTTTTGTTTCAACATACAATGTAAAGCATTAAAACAACGTAATTTGTGTGGTTGTTTGGTACGAGTGCGTGCGCCAAGTGAGCGAAAGTGTAGTTTGCCGATGGGAGAGTATGTTGTACGAACAGTCATTGCCGTAAAATTATTTCGTTGCATTGTTTAAATGGCCTTAAAAACAATTACAAAAGTTGTCTATATTTTTCACAGTTTTTCAGCGACTCTAGTATCGATAATGATACCAGAACTTGTTTTGGCTTAGTAAGAATTGTTACTACTGAATTTGTGAACAAGCCTGTACTTATTTTTGTCTGAAATTTTTGCTGACGTGTTCACATTTTCTTTGCTCCTTTTATTGTGTGTGTTGTATATATATAGCTCTTATATTGCATAACTTTCGTTTTCCTTTTGTACTTTAACTTTTTATTTTCTTTTATTTGTTCTTTTACGTTTCCATGCTCGCATTGTTCATTTATTTAAGTGTATTTATTGTTTTCTTGCACTTAAGCTTTCGCRTACATACATAAAGAACGCTTTCACTTGTCAATCCCACTAATCTTAAGTGTTGTTGCTTCCACTTCGCCGCTAAGCTGTTGCCACCACTTACCCTCATTTTTTTCCTTTTCTTTAGCTGCTCCAAATCCCATTTATTTCAGCGTAGTTCGATTTTCAGTAGCTTTTGTTTTTTGAACATTGTTGGTCTAGTTTTGTGCTCTTTTGCTCTCTGTACTAAGACTTCACTCTAAGCGATGAAGTTCCTATATAATTAGATAGATATTTAGATAGTAAAACTGAGTTTTTTTATTGCCTACGGTCTATTGTGCCATCCCCTATATAACATATGGGCACCAATGTCCAGCCTGCCAATTCCAGGTGCCTGCAGAGTTCGACTGAGCCGATGTGATCCTTGTCCACGTAGATAAAACCTATAGCCTTCAGTCTGCTTCTGCAAATTGCTGGGGAGTTCAGAATCAGGTGTTTTGGTGTTTCCGRTTGCATGTCGCAGMAYCGCCAGTTTGCGCAGGAGACTAKACTCATGTTGGACAAGTGATGCTGAACCCGCAGTGCCCTGTATAGAGCGCGAAAAGAAGAGCGTGAAAAGAAGGGAGAATTTGTCTCGTGGRAAGTTGAATATTTCCTGAAACCTTGCAAGATAGTATCCTCTCCAAAAGCAGCTTGGCATGCCGCATTCCTGCTGCCTGCTGCCAATGCTGTTCTCCCAATTCTTTCCTCCTCCCTACTGCCGAGAGTAATTCTAAAATTCTTTGTAAAGTTAATCCTCTTCGTAACGTCGTCCCTTGGAAGAAGGACCAAAGGTGTGTCTTCCCTGTGGGCCTTCATTTGTTGATACAACATTATCTTCCCATAACTTTAATTGTTGCGGTGGGACAAGTGCGCATTGCCCCTGAAGCTCAGACAGAGGTAAGCTTTTGTAGCTTCGATAGTTGACCGAATACCCCCGTTGCCTTAGATGCCCAGCAACCGCTCCATAAATGACAATAGGCCTTACGATCATGGTATGYASCCATGTTATGATACCTGTCTTGCAGCCCCAGCAGCTGCCGTCTAGGCGCCTGCATAGTGTTTTGGTGGCTTTGGACAGTGTTAAATTCACATGCCTACWCCACCGTAAGGTTGAGTCTAATATGAGGCGAAGAAATTTGACCTCTTTAGACAGCTCCAACTCTCTACCACCGAGTCTTAGGGGCCTCAAGCCCGGGAGAGATTTTCGCTTGGTAAAAGGGACAACGGTTGATATTCTGAACGCATTAACTACCTTTTCAAATGTCTAAAAACATTAACTTCTTAGTTTATTGTTTAAGTAAGGGAATATAAAGAAGTCATTCAGTGCTAAGTTTTAAAGACATCTATTTTGAGTGCTCCAAAATGCTATCGATACATGAGAGCTCCCACTGTCGTGCTGAAGCGTGATTCGTGTAGTTAATAATTTATTTTCTTGCTAATGCTCATTATATATACTTTGTAGATTTTTACGCAAACCTTTCGTTTTATGTATGCCGAAACTTTTACTAAAATTTTTTTCGCAACGCAGCTAAAACCCMAAAATATAAACAGATATCTTGTTATCGTGTGTACGCGCGCACGCTGCTTCCTGTCGCGCTTTGACATGCGAGGCTCTTAAATATTTGATTTCCGCTACTGTCGCTGCGTTCTTCCTTTTCTATACATACACACCTACGCTCGTGAGTATATTCATGCCGGTGTGCACTATATGTGTGTGCGTGAGTGCTTCCGTTAGCAAAAGCTTTGTCAACTCCTACTGACAACTTGTTTTTTGTTCGAATTTTTTGTTTATTGTCCACCTTTACATTTTCATACGCATCCAACGCTATTCTATTTCCAGTTGAATTCTATTTCATATCCTCACTATTTCCTTGCATTTACGTGCTACTTCATTTCCATTGTGTGCTGTCTTGCAAAATAGTTTCCTTGTTTAATGTAGTTTCCTTTTATTTAAATTGTTCTCCTTTCTATTATTATTATTATTTTTTGTCAATCTTGGACTTTGGTTTTTTTTTTTTGTTTTTTGACTGAAGCTCGAATTAGTAAAGAATTTGCTGCACAAATTTCACTTGAAATCTACACACTAAAAAATTCAGTAAGCAACCGAACAAAAGCAAGAAGCTTTAAAAGGTTGTAGTTAGCTTTGTATGTGTTCCCTTTTTAGAACTGCTTTGTTTAGTAAATCCTGCTAACTTTATATTGGCATTTCTCATTCGTATAATAAAGCATTTTTCTTTGCATTTCATTGTTTACGCAATAAGCGCTCATCGTCATTTCTATACCTATGTGTACCAGGGAGATAGCAATATAGCAATATATAAAAGAACTTGCTGAGTTCCTCCTCAGTCCGCTTTGTTTTTGCAAATGAAAGTAATGGATTGTACGGTATTTAAAAGGGGCCCGTATGATCGGTGGATTATCATGATGTCTTCTATTCATGAGAGTTTTGATAATGTAGGCAGTGTGGGGWTGACATGGAATTTTTTGATCTTTCGCAATAAATTTTTATCTTCAAAAATAATATACCTACAAAAACTATCTAAAACTACAACAACAAAGATATAATTTTAACAAAAACAAAAACTAACCACAAAGGTCGTATTTTTTTTCTTAAAAATATTTCTTTAATACATAGTTCAACGCAGTTAAAGTTTTACAGCAAATGTATTGCGCATTGCTACAGTGCCGTGGCGTATGAGTAACATTAAATTCATAAGGGAATTGTATGAATGCTCATTTGATGTATAACTTTATCTGCATATACCGTGTAAAGCAATATTTTTACGAAMAAAATCAGTGTGACTTTTTTGTAGAGCGGAAAATTTYGTGTTCGAATGRCATCTTTTCAAAGTACTTGCATAATGCAAAATATCAAAAATCCAATGTTAAATATATGGGCAGGTAAAATTATTTAACCACGGTTTAATATGGAAGTTTTTTGCTCTGAACTAATATTTTAAATATTTTTTAGCGAGAGTTACATAAATTTTAACTTCAATTTAGGGGTTACATGAGTTTCTTCGAGGCTATTTTAAGTATTATTTTTTCATATAAAAAATTAAAAATTTTAATCAAATCGTGTGTTATTCGAAAGATACATATTTTAAAATGATTTTGAGTAATTTTCAAAGGAAAATACTTAAAACGAGTATTATTACGACGTCGTTTTCGGTAGTCCCTCCAATATTCTACAGCTGCCATAGAACTTAATAAGACAATAAAAAATCTTGTTTTTTAAGACGTTAACCTCAAATAACTCTTTAACACCCAAAACCCAGTATAATCAGTATWCAAAAACTACTTCCGGCTCATTAATCACTGCTTTTATATGTTTTATCTGAAATATATTTTTGGTTCACCAACTTCACTTACACATATACATAAAATATATACATATATACACACACAACAAAGACTAAAGCAAAATACTCATCCACTAGCTTGCAGCTCAATAACTTATATAATGTAAGTCGATTATTTTACAGCACATCTGAAGCAGAAAATGAAATGAGATATAATTACATAATAAATGCAATTAGTAACCGGAAACTACAAATAGACGACTACTCAATAACCAAGGCCTGGTCACATTATTAATTTACTTATCGCTTCCGTGCTCTTTCACACACCTCCACCACATTTTAGAATAAAAGCTCAAACAGATTTCRTTGTAATAATGATGACATAAATAGGAGCCACAAGCGCTCAAGCGCTCAAGCGGTCAACGTTTGGTTCACAGTTCAATGGACCATTTGTTGAAAACGTTCAGTGGTCGGGTATAATAACACTATTTGTTATATCAATTACCCTTTCTTCCACAATACTCCTACTCACAGTACATATATTATATATGGCTAGTGCACTTATGAATTTATTATGCTATATATGAATGTTTAGATAGTTTCATATTGCACCATTTTCACCGTTCTTCCACCATCATCTTTACCACATGGCAGCGTGCATTTCAAGCATCATTAGCTTCATTCAGTTGCTGCTCATTTAGAAACTCATTTATTTTGTGTGTTGCATGGCATGTGTCTTGTGGCTTGTGGTTCGTGGCTTACCAACAGACGGATGYCCTGCTGAAAATCTTGATTAATTGACAATCATAATTTTTCATTTGCACACCAACAACATTACCATCATCACAMCGGGTGCCTTTCCAACTGTGAGTTTGGAGTACTTTCGAGTATCCACAGACCTTRTGCCGTTGACCTTAACACCTCATTGTCGAGTGTTTTGGCATTTTTGATGAGACAAATCCCTTTTGTGCCGAKAAGTCTGATTGTTTGCATTCAATTCTGTTTTATTGACGTATTTATATTTATTTGTCGTTGTATCGATATTTTCTTCTTTTGTTTTGGGTTTCTCAGTTAAACGTGACGTCTGCACTTTTTACATATTTACATATATTTTTGTGTGAATAAAGTGTGGAYTTATTTTCAAATTTGCTTTGCGATTTTATATTTATTCAGTATATTCTTCAAACATCGAATTTATTCCTCTTTTATGCGCCTTAACCACTTACACTGCAACACTGGCTTTTGTTGTTGAAGGGTTTATGAACTCTTATGTGTACATTTGGGGTAGTGTAGGACAAAGAAACRAATATTGGTATTCAGAGTAATAGGTCTGCCACAGCTCTAAGAAAATCTCTCCAACTATAAGCTGTTAATTATAAATGGAAGGTCCTTCGCCTATTCTGTTACTATAGTTTAGTCGAAAAAGTCTTTTCGTATTTCTATAACTTATTTTTTTATATTTATAATGAGTTTCGATGAACCGAATACGTATCATAAGTTCAAAACTTTTCTGGTTTCCCCCGCGAAAAACTGCGACAAGTAATTTGCAGAGGCTTTTATTGAAGCCAACTTTACTCCATTAAGATAGTTCTGTGTAACTGTCTTTGCGTCCTTTCGTTGAGTTTATGTTTTGGACCATGATCTTTTTTGCACATTATTGTCGTATTTGATTCACTTTTYATCTCCTGTTACCATTCGGTTCAGAAACGTTTCGATTTCATTTCGTTTCAGCAAAGAATCGCAGATGTTAATTCGCTTTATTAAATTTATGTGGTACCCAAAACATCGAGCCTGGCATTTTGTTGCCAGTCGTTTTTATGATGAATGTTAAGTTCCTTAGTCGGATCATAAGTTTGTTTATTAACAACATTATCAGCTACTGCTAGTACATTAACAGCTACTGCTAGTGTGAAAAAATGGATAAAAAGAAATTTAGCGGATRGATACAAGATTTTGTTTGAATGGCAAAAATACACATCARCGACGAGTTGATGATTCGGAGTAGTGTTTATAGATATTCAAGCCAAATTAAGTTCATATCAAGTTTTTGCATCGATATGTGACACTGTATGAACCTCTATCCATCATTTTACTCCGAAATCCAATCGACAGTCATCCAAGTGGACTGCAAGGCTTAGAAATGCAACAGTTGACTGGCAAGTTTATGGCGTCTATATTTTAGGATACGCWTGAAATAGTTCTTATTAAATATTCTGAAAAAGGAAGGACCATCAACAGCGATTATTAAATGGCGTTATTGAACTGTTTGAAAGATGAAATCGCCGAAAACCGGTAGCATTTGAAGAAAGATAAAGTTCTGTTTCACCAGCACAATGTACCATGTCACAAGTCAGTGAAAGCGATGYCAAAACCCCATCAGTTGAGCTTTGAATTGCTTCCGTGACAACCTTGTTCCCCAGATTTGGGTTACAGTGTCTATTTCCAGTTCTCAAATCAAATAAGTTCGTTGSAAAGAAATGTTCGTCCAGTGAAGAGATGATCACCGAAACTGAGGCCTATTTAGAAGCAAAGAAAAAATCGTACAACAAATATTGTATCGAAAAGTTGGAGGGTCGCTAGTTATAACCATTTTATCACCGTTAAAGGGAACTATGTTGAATAARAAGTAYGGAATTTTGGCGAAAAAAGTATTTAGTATGGTAGACCGGGKACTGTTCAATTGACCTTGTTAAATGTTGCCTCCTGCATGCGGACGTCTATTCGTTTCCTACTTTGTTTGCMTAGGCTTATTGGTTTCTATTTTGGTGGCTGCCGCGTGACAAGCGATATTTATATTTGTACAATTTTTCAAAATATTTCATTTTATTCGTGCTGCTGTTTGACGAAATTTTGTTTGCATAGTTTTTCCTCTACGCCCTCATACGAGTGCTACTACGCATGTGAATTTTGACGCTGCAGCTTCAGCAGCATTTTGCGAGWGAAATTGTTAAAAGTGCCAAAGCCAAAAAACGCGATTATTTATGCTTGTCACGTTAGAGGCGCAACAGTAAAGTAATGTAAAGTATAGTAGGCAGAAATTGTAAAATGTCGTAGCACCGCGTAACGTTCGGAATAATTTTGTGCAGAACAGCAAAGTAGTAGGGAATGTTTCGCAGCAGCACAGGCGTCGGCATCAGGCGGCGCGGCACGGCGCATTGACTTTGGTATTTGCAAGCTTGCTTCCGGCTGCTGTTTGCCTCTTTGTCTGTTTGTTTGTGTGGTTTTGGTACTTTATTTACTTTAGGTGGCTTCGTCACTCCCGGCTATGTTTGTCTGCTTCTKCAGCACCTTCCGCTTCCTAGCAAATTTGAAATGCCTGCTGATTTCTTATTTCCTGTCACTTTAGGCTGTTTTTGTGGCATCCTTTTGCACCACAGCTGCGCACCGTCAATCAACTTATTTACACACAATCATAGCKGCGTGATTGTATGTGTGTTTGTAGGTGCGCCGTTGACTTGTTTTTAGAAAATTTGCAAATTTCATTATGACGCCTTGTTTATGCAAAATAAATAGCAGTTGATGAGAGCGCACCAGTTGGATTACCACACTCACATACATATTTATTCAGCATCATTTCTGTTGTAAGGCTTGCTTCCTGTGAAGTCTAGAAAACATCTTTGAGGCAATGTAAGTTAACTATTTTTTTTTTTGTTTATAAAAAAAAAAAATGATCTGAGTTTCAGCGTGGAATTTAAAATATAACATTTCCMCTTGCAAACAAGTAAGGAAGGGCTAAGTTCGGGTGTCACCGAACAATATATACTCTCGCATCAAATACCGTATTTGTGTAAAGTTTTATTCCGCTATCATCTTTGGTTCCTAAAGGATATATTATACAGAGAAGGCATCAGATGGAATTAAAAATAGCGTTATATTGGAAGAAGGCGTGGTTGTGAACCGATTTATCCCATATTTCGTACATGTCRTCAGGSTGTTAACGAAAAGGAAGCTAACGTGCGAAAACTAGTTTTCTGGGAAAYAGCTGTTAAAAATCTCATCTTCCATCCRAATCAACTAAAAAGTGAAAATTGATTTTTTGGAATCCCCTTTTGGGTCCCCTTTCCGTAGACCAGGTCACATATACCGTATTTCATTGAAATCGGTCGAGTAGTTCCTGAGATATGTTTTTTGGTCCATAAGT
>NW_017535396.1:82248-102938 GCF_001853355.1 Bactrocera latifrons
TGTCGATAGTTTTTTCACAGGGTTTTTAATGGGTTTTTTCCAAAATTTTAGCGTATAGTGAATATCCASTCAGTTGTTGTTTTTCAAGGCCTAAGGCCACACAAACAGTGTGTTGACGGTGGACTTTAATCTATCAMACAGTACACCCGATAGAACCTTATATRCGGTGTTSAGGAGGTTTATCCACTCATTTAAATTACAATCGKCGRGCRTGCTTTCAACCCACCATATTCTACAAAGAAGCWGATGCATCYTTATCASTTCTTCACCGCCGTATTTGAATAGYTCGGCCGAAAATTCATCGGACYACGCGACTGTGTTATTCTTCAGACGGATTATTGTTATTCGAACTCCTTCACGGCAGGGCAATAGAACGTCYGCCCATCGTCATCCATTGSCGAATCGGGTTCACTTTCYTTTGGTGTTATGCTGTCACTGCCATTCAGTAGGCTGAAGAAGTGTTTCCTCCATATTTTTAGTATGCTCTGGGAATCCGTTACTTGATYACCTCTGKKGGTTCTATAAGAATATCAGTTAATCAATAATGATTACAAATTTATTAAGCACTTMTTTGAGAGAAATTGTGTATCCAGCACGGTTGAGCTGAACATAAGAATTATAACAGCTGAAACTGTGAGATTAGAAATTTCTTGAGAATTGCAGTAAGACTTTACACTGCAATCGCAGCTTACTAGAAATGAGTTGTACTTATGGGTATATGTATAACCTAAAGTATACTAACAATGTAATAGCCATGTATGGCAATTTATTAAATAAAAATTGCTCAGTGCAGGATTATTTTTTCATGGTCCTTTGGAGACTCTATTCTACGATGGAAGTACGAGGGTTGAGTACGTGAATTTGTGTGCATGAAAGCTCTTTAGAGTCGAACTGTAATTGCAAAGTGCAACATCATTGGCTCAAACTATTTGTTGTTGCACTCGGCTGCAGCGAATGACGAAACTACACACACACATATACACTGAAATAGCAGTTCATAGTCCATTGAAGTGGAAGTAAGATAGCGAAAGTAAAGATTCAAGGGAAACAAGGAACGCAGCTGCATGCTGCGGCATTAAAGACCTTTGAAGGGGCGGAATTATCTAGGATTATGCGGGCATGTGAAGTGGCAAGAGAGATGTACAAATAATAATAGACAGAACAACACAAGCTGAGCGCATACACACATACAAATACAAATATATGTGTGCCTGACAAGTTTCAACAAGCGAAAACTGCAACAAGACACCGCAGTCTCCAATCAACTGTTGCAGCAGGCACAGCAGCAACGTCGACAGCAGTAAAGTGGCATTAGATGAAGTGGAAAATTTTGCATATGCATCTGTGGCGCACAGCATAAAGTGGCAGTTAGACAAGCATGCAAATTGCATATTTCCACTTACATACACGTTACCGCTCTTATAAATATGTGTATGTGTGTGTGTGTGTTGAGGCAAGCAGACAGCCGCTTGCATTGCGAGACTTGTCGTCAGCAATGATGCTTTGAAACAAAATATAAAGGCGCCGTGGCTTGGAAATGTTTTCGAAATTGTCCGTCTATTTGACTGGTGAAAATTGGTATGCAAGTACTTCCACTCATTCATTCATGCAATCATTCTTGTGCTTATATGATTACTTATAAGTCTACATATGCCTATGTATATGCGAACGCTAGTCGGTTGAGGTGGTTACCTCTATTCATGCATAWATACATACATATGTAATTATGTTAACACAGAAATGTGGTAGGCGAAAACCACAATCGGCAYAGTGCCGTAACTAATTATGTGTAGGAAATTGAAGTGTTAAAACATGCGGCAGCGCGTATGCATGATGGAGCGAGTCCGAGTAAAAATKGTAAAATTAAGTGAAGCAAAATATTACAGTAGTAGAGAAATTATTTAAACAAAATCAGAGGTAAATATAATGCAAACGAAGACAAAACAAAAACAAGTAAAGTGATTTTCAACATAACCTTTGTATGGGAGGTGGGCGTGGTTATTATCCGATTTCTTCCATTTTTGAGCTGTATATGGAAATGCCTAAAAGAAACGACTCTAGGCAGTTTGGTTGACATAGCTATAGCAGTTTTCGAGATATGTACAAAAAGTTAGTAGGGGGCGGGGCCACGCCCACTTTTCCAAAAAAATTACGTCCAAATATGCCCCTCCCTAATGCGATCCTTTGTGCCAAATTTCATTTTAATATCTTTATTTATGGCTTAGTTATGACACTTTATAGGTTTACGGTCTCCGCCATTTTATGGGCRTGACTGTGGGCCGATTTTGCCCATCTTCGAACTTAACCTTCTTATGGAGCCAAGAAATACGTGCACCAAGTTTCATCATGATATCTCAATTTTTACTCAAGTTACAGCTTGCRCGGACGGACGGACAGACGGACAGACGGGCGGACGGACAGAAAGACATCCGGATTTCAACTCTACTCGTCACCCTGATCACYTTGGTATATATAACSCTATATCTGACTCTTTTAGTTTTAGGACTTACAAACAACCGTTATGTGAACAAAACTATAATACTCTCTTTAGCAACTTTGTTGCGAGAGTATAATAACAAAAATTGTATATACATTGCATAGCAAAATATTGGATAGTCGAAAAAGTCTTTTCGTATTTCTAATCAAAGTTCAACTTATTTTTTTATAATAATAATATAATGAATGATAATGAACAAAACAGTAACATTTTGGTTGAGCACTTTTTGCTATTTTTCCACTAGAGACATTATTCCAACAGTGCAAAACTTTTATCAGCGTAAATCGAAATTTCGAAGTTTCCAAAACGGGGCGAGCGAACCATTGTTGTGCTACACGTACTGATACAGCATCGTCTCCGTAAATTACACAAATTTCTTTGATGACTCGCGTGGCATTCTTACTTTGCTTATATAAAATGTTTAAAATTTATCGCCTTTCTTTATTATTTTCACTCATTTTTGAACAGCTGAAACTTTTTTCAACTTCCCCACACTAAATTTTTTTGGTGCAATGAAGCTTAAAATCTCACCTCCCCAACACTGTATGGCATGACACAATGTGATTGTTAGCAAAGGAACTGCAACGACCTCTATTGACAAAATATGAAAACACTTTTTCGACTAGCAATATTTTTGAATGATTTTCTACATTTTGTATTTTTCTATTTTTCTATTGTTGTTAAGGGGTTACATGGGTTTACGGTTTCAAAAAATTGATTTGTTTTTATTGTTTTATTATTATAGTTCTTCGCCGTCTTTTAACGCATTTTTCTCGAAACTAATTTTTTGAAGTCGGTTGGAAAGATTTATGGAGAACTACTAAACCGATCTTCAAGAAATTTTACACATGTATTTGATATACAATTCTTAAAGACTTGGACCAAAAATTTTTTACGATTACAACAATTTTTAAAAAAATGTCCCGAATGTTTCATTGATTTGTGTTTTTTTTTTTTTTTTTAAAATATCTGCAAACAAAAATTTTCAGTTTTTTTCGTCGTCTAGGTTCAGGTTTTAACTAAAACACGTATTTTTTCACTTTAAATGATCCTGTAAAGAGTTATATCACCAACACGGGCGCATCTTTTTTCCGAGGGGTCCCGGAAATAGCGTCAAAGAGACCGAGTTTAAAGTATTTTTTCCAAAAATTTCAGGATTTCTTTGTTAATACTTGTAGTGTATGTTAGTGACAATAAAATATTTCAATATTTATTAAATGAGAAACTGTTTTTGAAAAGTCTCTGTTTTACCCGAAGAACCTCATGTAACTCTTTAACTTTAATCCAAAATATCCTAAAATAAAAGGGTTTTGGAACACTGTGTTTCCTCATGATTAGTGTTACAAAACCTGCATTAGAAAAGTGATGGTATTTATATTTGTATTATTTTTTTTATAATTCCAAAAATCTGAATTAAAAACAAATTTTAAAATTTCTAATTCCAAAAACCGGATTGACGAATGAAAATATGTTAAACCAGGCATAAAAAATAACAGAAAAAATATTTTTCTTTTTTAATTCACGCTTGCGTATTTYAACTTTTAATCCAAATTTTTCTAATTTAAATAACACAAAAAAAGAAAAAAACACGACTTGTTTTCTTCAACAAGTTTTATACATCGATAATTTACCTTCTCATAAACTTATCACACTCTGATATATACTATATATGTATAGGTATATGAGATTGCTTTGCTCTCCAACACAAACTCAACTTTAACTGCGTATGCAGGCTCAAATTGATTTGATGTACCACATTGGTGGCAATGCAATTAATTCCAGCCTCATTTTGTATGTCGGAGTGAGCGAGAGCTAAAAGCATAGACGAAAGATCGCAATACATAGTCACAACTACACATATACACACACATTCGAAGGCATGACCTTAGCAATGTGGTCGCAATTTAAGTTTTATGGTGTGTGCTAAAATCCTTTGTCGCCTGCTCTTTCAAGTCGGCTTAATTCATACGAAGTGCACACATATAAGGTGGTTAGTTTATCTATATATATGTGTGTGTGTGTGTGTGCAGTAACGATAGTAGTTCTAACATATGTACAGGTTGTTCATTTTGTTGTTCGCTGTGTTTCCATAAATCACTTATTGGCAGACAATTTTATTGGTATAAAGTGCATTATGCGTAGCACTTTACCGACGACAGAGCGTATGAGCAACATCAGTAATATGCACTTATTTCATACAAATTTTTTGTTGTTCTACTAGCAAACATGTGCTGAGTACTTACTATACAGTATTTGGGGTTCTTGAAGCATTTACATAATATTTGTTTACCATGAGACTTATATCGTCCAGAAGGAAACGTTGTGGCTCTCATAGAGTATGTAGTATAGTACATACATATATGAATGATTATGAGTCTTACAATTTTTGAGATATCRTTTTAAAACTTTGCATTTCTCCTTTTATTTTTAAAAGGTTTAACATTTGTCGGCATAAACAATATCGGACTTCTACAAGATATAGCTGCCATGCAAACTGAATGATCAAAATCATGTTCGTGTGTTGGAAACTTTTCCGTGTGATATCTTCACCAAAATCATTCGAAAGGATTCGTGAGTGATGTCGAGCTCTCTTGCAAKCTATCTAACACTTGCTTGACCATTTGCAAGCACCATATCCTTCAYTTTTTTAATATTTTTTATCAGTTGAAGAGATCGAAGGTCGTCCAGAACAAGGCATTCCTTCAACTGTCTCTCGATCGTCTTTGAAAGCTTTGCAACACGCGTGGGCTTGTGTTTTTGATAAAACTGAATCATTGTAAACCTTTATCAACATTCGYAAGGATTCCGCACACGAAGTTTGGCCAGAAATACAAATTTTGCGACAAATTCTTTGYTCGATAGTTTTACCCATTCTAAAAATTGCAAAGAACCACTGAGCAGTATCGACTTAAGTAGCATAGTAATTAAGGACARTCCTATCAACTTAGCAAACTACATGGTTTTGATTTTCCGGGGAATTTAATTACAATTTCCTGGTGCTTCTTTGTCCCAATGTACAATTATATAATTTTCGAATATAAAACAGATGAAGTTCTGCTGTTGAAAACTTTTATTAACATTTTTTATACTCTTATTTCCATCCACATCCACTTGAAAATTTAATTCCACTTCGGATTCCACTTGACACAGCACTTGTGWTCCGCCCAACAGCTGTATCAGCTAATAGATACTTGTGATCAGACCCAAGCAATCGCAACTTTTGAAGAAAAAATAAAGAAAATCACAAGCTACACATTCGCTCAACCTTCTGCCGCAATAAACTATTTAATTTTTTTGCCACTTGAAAATGCAACAGCAACAAAATATGAAGAAGCAACTTTGCCGYAGCTAAGAATAAGAAGCAAGCACTCTGCTCTCTTACTTGCTGCACATGCTGCACGTTTTGCTGTAAAACAGTTTTGTTGCCACACTTTTTGGTTTCCTGATTTCAACTATTATTGCAGTCATGTTTTTGGCTCGTTGGCAACTTTAATTAGAAATAAATTAATGTAAGAACTTCAAATTAGTTGGCAACATGCGTGCGTATTGGTATGCTCTTATAAGTGCACAAGCTTGTATATTTGTATTGATGTGTGGCTGTTTTAATTGCACTGCACAAAAGGTACAAAAATGTTAAATTACACTCATAATTTTAGTTTAATTATTTATTAATTTATAAACTAAAACTTTAACTAATTGTTTTCACATACATTTAATTAATTTTCTTAACTTAATTGTACTACAGTGTGCTCCACACTTCATTCATTTTCAACGGCTTTGATTAAATTTTATTAAATTGCTTAAATTTGATTCACATGTATGTATTTGTGCTGTTGTGCAAGAGAACATCAAAATTTCAAGTGTCACATTACGTAAACTGCGCTCTCGTATTTTATTTTCAATTTGTCGCTCTTGTCTGCCTKCAAGTGTCTTTTGGGGAGGCAGCTCAAAATCGCAAAGCCAGAAATTTGTTTCAAAAAGTAAATAACACAATAAATGAAAACCAAAATACTTGTTGTATTTGTAATAAATTTGCATGGTTGATGTGTATTAAAACACATAAATTGTTAGATGAGTTGAAATCCAAGTGACTGTGAGTCCGTCCGTGCAAGCTGTGACTTGAGTAAAAATTGAGTTGTTGAGTTCTTAAATTCTACAAAAAGTTGTGACTACTAATCGAAGATTTAAGACCCGAGCATATTCTTGTAGAACCTAAGTGATCTAGTGACTGAAGCCCAGAGCATACTAAAATTATGCAGGGAACACTTTTCCGGCCTCTTAAATGGCATTGAAAGAATAACACCAGGAGATGCTGAACCCGTTTCCCTAATCCATGACGATGGAGCAGACGTTCCATTGCCCGACCACGAAGAAGTTTGAATAGCAATTACCCGTCTGAAAAATAACAAAGCGGCGGCGGCAGATTACTTGACGGCCCAGCCATTTAAATAAGAGGGCGAAGAACTGACAAGGAGCATGCATCAGTTTCTTTGTGGAATATGGTCGGACGAAAGCATATAGACTTCTGCGCCAATTACCGTGGGATAAGCCTCCTCAACATTTCRTATAAGGTTCTATCGAGCGTACTGTGTGATTAAAGATTAAAACCCACCGTCAACAAGCTGATTGGACCATATATTTACCAAGCGCCAATTCTTGGAAAATATCCGTGAAAAGAGAATCCACACGCACATCTTCGTCAATTTCAAAGCTGCGTTAGACAGCATGAAAATTACCTGCCTTTATACCGCGATGTCTGAACTTGGTATTCCCGCAGAAATAATACGGCTGTGTAAACTAACGTTGAGCAATATCAAAAGCTCCATCAGAGCCATTCTCCTTCAGGGAGGACGATTCCCTTTCATGTAACTTCTTCAATCTACTGTTGGAGAATATATTYCGAGCTACAGAGCTACATCGAGAAGGCACAGTCTTTTAAAAGAGTGTAGAGCTGCGGCGTGCACCGATGATATTGCTATTATTGACCTCAACAACCGTGCCGTTAGTTCTGCTTCCTCCAGAATGGATAAGAAAGCGAAGATAGGTATGGTCCCGTCGTGTTTTATTGTGCAGAGGCTTGGACGACGAGAACCTCTGATGAGTCAGCCTTAAGAGCTTTCGAAAGAAAGGTTCTGCGARAGATTTATGGTCTTTTGCACATTGGCAACGACGAATATCGCATTCGATGGAACGATGAGCTGTATGAGATGTACGACGACACTGACATAGTTCAGCAAATCAAKAGACAGCGGCTACGCAAGAGGTCATGCTGTTCGATTGGACGAAAAGACTCTAGCTCTGAAAATATTTGACGCAGTATCAGCAGGGTGAAGCATCGAACCATGGCTGCTTAAGCTCCCATATTCCGAATGTGTGGACGTCTGCGCGTATAACTGACTTTTTGCCGAAAATATTGAATAATATGTGAGATATATAGGTTGTCAAAAAAGTCTTGCGGTATTTTCGCTAGTTAGCACTGAGAGGGCGTACTTCTAGTTTTATTCTTCGCATCGGGTCTTTTTTGTTTGATTTGTTGTCGTTCGTGAGTTATAGCGTCGCAAACATGGAGCAAAATAAAGAGAAAATACGGCATATTTTACAGTACTACTACGATAAAGGCAAAAATGCATCTTAAGCCACCAATAAAATTTGTGCAGTTTATGGACCCGATACAGTTTCCATTTCCACCGCACAACGATGGTTTCAACGTTTYCGTTTTGGTGTAGAGGTGGTCGAAGATGCGTCACGCTCCGGCAGGCCTGTCGTCGAAGATTGCGATAAAATCGCTGAATGGGTCGAAAGAGACATAGTAGTAGTCGTAGCATCGGTCAAGAGCTGGGCATGAGTCATCAAAAAAAATTTTATGAACAATTGAAAATTCAATAAAAATACCGCAAGACTTTTGTGACAAACTAATATAATTGGAATTGAGGGAAAATCTTTTTCTTCATAGTAGTACGGCTGTGTATTACAAATGGTTTGAATGGGGACGATACTTTCCTTTGTCCTTGTGCCCTACTTTTATTGGGTACTGAAATTATTTATTTATTAGAGATTATTGATTACTTTTGTTGTTGCATTGATAGTCGAAGTGCGATAATCCAAATTGAATCAGTAAATATAATTATACGATTTCTTTTTCACATACTTTATGTGTAGAAAATATTTGAAATAAGATTTTTTCTCTATTTTCATAATTCCTCAAAGTATACTTAATATATTATAAAGACTTCTTCTTCCAAATCAGTATGCTCTGTACTATACTGAAGCCACATCGCAACCAATTTGATACGTTATCGCCGTGGCGCCTTGTGTGCTTTTTATACTGTTATTTATTCGCATAAGCTTTTCTACGAATTTCAGTGAGCGCAGCAGCATGCTGCCAGCTGGCAATACATTATATTTATACAATTTTTATACTTCGTCCATATCCGTTACCACAGCAACAACTGGCGGCAACGAATCATTGCAAAGCATTAGTTAGTCAATTCGGACGTCCGTCCGTCCATCGTTATGTGCGTTCCAATTTTTAGTTCTCAACTACATTTCGCTTGAAAATTGTTTCCATAAAAACATGAAAAAAGAGAAAAGAAAAACGACTTCTTATTGCTTTCGTATACGTATTCGCTGTTGCTCGCCATTAGTCTTATTTGCTCATAATCCTTTCTTATTGAAAAGTTTGCTGCCTTTATTTATATTTCGCAAGTATATACTTATGGCAAATTTTGTGCGGAACTTCGTGCGGCAGGGAGAGCTTATTTCCACGAATTCGACTTTTTACAAGGACGAGGAAGAAGTGTGCTTGCCTAGTTGCTTGATAGATTTCTGCAAAGCAACGCGCCATATATCGAAAATTTAAAAAGAAAAAAAATTTAAAATAGTTAAATTTTGAAATATTTTTTTATATTTTTTTACATATTTAAAAAGCTTTTTTTTTTGATTTCCAAAATTTTTTATAAATTAATTTTTTTCAGGAAAAGTGTAGTGTAATAATTTAAATTTCGTGAATTATAATAATTTTAAGGAAAATATTCTCTCGTCACGTAATATTGCATGCGCCTGGTGATATGCTACTATAAATATTTGTTCGATGTTGAAAAGTGATAAACGCGAGTGTTAAGAATAATAATAAATAAATACAATTGAGAATAATAAAAGTGAAAACGTAACGTCAAAAAAAAAAAAATAAAAATTTAACTGAACAAAGTTGCAAAGTCGATGATTATACCGATATTTCTTATATATGAATATATCTATGCCATTTACTCACACTCATTCATTATAACGGTATAGTATGGGGTTTTTCGTTTCGTAGTTTTATTGCCTCATAAATCTTGAATTTCTCTTTGAATATGGCAAGTATACATACATATATAACCATAATGAATCAAAATCTGATTGCTGACCTCGCCTGTGCACTTATCGATTATTTCGCATAAATTATTATGAGTATAGAATGTTCTGTTATAATATATGTATATAATGTCCATATATAATTAATAACTAAATATAAACACTATTAGATTTATATTGGTGGTAATACTGTGACTTGTGGCTTGTTTTCTTACCAACACTATTTCCTAGTTCCTTGAAAACTAATTGTTTTGGTATTATTAAATATTATCAAGG
Organism: Bactrocera latifrons; assembly: GCF_001853355.1. Lineage (NCBI taxonomy): Eukaryota > Metazoa > Arthropoda > Insecta > Diptera > Tephritidae > Bactrocera > Bactrocera latifrons. Next base: position 92,375 of record NW_017535396.1, read on the forward strand.
TTTAGTTGTCGACATGTGATCACTTTGTAGTTATAATCCGACTTTGTAGTCGAAATATATTGAGAAAAAATATTTCGCCAGGTGCCGCCAGCATCGATGTATTCTTTAAAATTAATTTTATCTAAATTATTTATAGATTTTCATGAAGATAGATTTTTTGTGTAATATTTGTTTCATATCGGAAACATGCAAAACAAGAATCATAATTACAAGCATATTTTTAGGCGCAACAACTGAACCACGTAAAGCTTCCTACCTTAATTTTTATTTTTACTTCCAAATTATAGTGTATTTGGTCCGCAAGTAAGTGGGTCATTAGACTGTAGTAATTCAAATGCTCGCTTGATTAAATTTTTTAAAAGCGCCTTACGTCTTGCATGCTTACATTCATACATGAGTATTTGTGCAAATAAAAGCGCATCCGACTGCTTTAATTATGCAAACAAGRAGAAATTGAAATATAAAAAAATATATATATACAAATAAAACCGATGTATTAAAATAGTTGCCATGAACGGTGGATTGGTTTCTTTGGTTGACTGGTGGGTTAGTTGTCTCGTTGGGTGCATTATTGTTCGGTTTGTTGGTTGGTCGGTTGATTGGCTGGCTTRTTGGTTAGTTGGTTAGCTGCTTACATACCCAGTTAGGGTCTCGCTTAGACAATAGTAGCCACACAAGCCTGAGTGCAGGCAAATTCTTACATGTATACATACACTTACATATATGTACATGCAAGCATCCATATATTAATATCGCTTCCGCTGTGCATGAGAAATCCGAGGGGATACTACACACGATATATTGACCCACTAAAGCGAAATGTACAAACCGATTGCTGCTTTTATTAACAACTCAATGGTTGGCGGCATCCATTGTTAGCTGGATGACTTGACTGCCGCCGCTGTGAGATGTACTCGTTTCAATTGGCTGGCAATCCGCTCCGACTACGASTACGACTATGATATTTCTACGTTGYTGGCATGCTGACTTGCTGGCTTCGTGCGATCAACATACCCACTACGAAAACTCGAACTACTATAAGTAGTACTATAAAATTTTTTACTAATGAGAAAATAATTTCTAGCGTAAAAAAAATATATATAAATACTTGAAAATTATAGTACATATGTTTTTGTGAGTGAAATATATTCATAGTAAATTCTGAAGAGCATTAGTTGCTTATTTTTACATATATTTCTTGGTCTACTTTCACACTGCCTTGCGTGCTGTGCCAGAAGTTTGCTGGAAGATAAAATGCTGTCATCAAACAGAGTATTGCTTGAATGCTTTATCACGTCTTCTAAAATATCCTTATGGCGCACTTTTAACTCATATAACTTATAAGAATAACATATTCTGGTTTTCGTGAGGTTTTTGCGTGTTTTATCGTTTTGTTTATTAAACATTTTTTTTCTGAAAAATTTTTTTTTTCATATTTTCATAAGTCTTGACATTGAACTCTTTACATTTCCTTTGACATAATATTCTCTTTCCATGAAGAATTCTGGGAATGCTTTGACAATCAATGTTTATGGCTGATTTGGTTTGAACAACACGAGGGCGACCACTTCTTTTATATATACATATGTATTCATTCGGAAAACATCGCATATTTTAGGTTGGGCAATAGCTTGAAGCAATGTACTTTCGCTTAGATCATACTTCTTACATAGCTTTACAATACTATATTTACCGGTTTCTTCTATAAGAGACAGACCATTCGTGGACTAGTATCTATCTTCACAAAACCGAAACATTTTATTAAACTATTTCTTACAGAGTTTCTATAGCTTACTGACGCCTAATGCTACAAACTCAGCAACAATGGCATTACCAAGTGCATTGCGCAAACAAAAATGTAAAATAAAAAAATTACCTGGCATTTTAAAAGCTCTCGCTACTGCCAAGGAGTTGGAGTCGTGTTACTATGGACCATTACATTATATTTTACTCCCCTTTTCGCACGCATTCTGTTCGTGGTACATGATTCTATTCTTGGGCTTTTTCCCTGCTAGCAGCAAATACAAATGGATGCTTTCTGCATGTCACTGCGAATGCGAAAATAAGTAGGAAAAATGTATTCATGCAATAGAAATGCAAAACTATTGGAATTGGAAAATTTTAAAAAGTGGAAAAAAATTGTGAAGCACAAAGAAGAAAAAAGAGCCGCGTTTACCACAGAGCTACTGCAAGTTGCTGGAAATGCTAATACAAAATTTAATACCCTTGTTGAAAATATAAGAATTAAAAAACGGGAAAATATTAATATCTCTGTAGATAAAAGGAATTGAAGGATTTTCACTGACAGCAAAAACGGTATTAATGCATTTTTGTCTAGAGATTTTAAACCTTTTATACTTCAGTTTTTCCAAGCGGAGGTTTAAAATCTACATTAATACTTAGCATACACTCCAGCTCTACTTCACCCCCAATTTCAAACATAAATAAAGGAAAAATAAGTTTTTAAGTTAAGCTATAAAGTTTCTCAGTGGATATAAGGTTCAAAAGAGAAGCAGAGTTGTAAAATAATACATAATTTATTTCAAAACTAGGCCAATAACGAAATTTAAGATGTTCTGCCTATGAACATAGGCTTTAATTTTTTTCCACCAACGGAAATCTACTCATTTATTTAACTTTTATTTTCGTGTTTCTTATCATAGATCATATTTCATTCATATAATTCTGTATTGTATGTAAAGAGATTCGATGCTGCGGTTATGTCACAGAAATCATATTCGATGATATACTCATACATGTATTCCAGAAACCATGTACTGATAAGCTCAAGGGAGCTTTCAGAATCAATAACCATATTCATATGCCAGAAACCATCTATTGATAAGCCTAAAGGAGCTTTCAGATTCAATAACCAATTTTGTGCTTTCACTTGAAAAATATGTGGATGGTTTAAAAGCGCTCGAAGCTTTACATTTCGCTTCATATATGATGCTATCAATGCCTACAAATTAATTGAAAAAAAGAGAAAGAGAGAACATTTCGAAATAAGATGTTGCTGCGTACATTCCACTATTTCAACATAATTAGTAGTAACATGCTTTAAAAAAAAGCGTATGTAGTAATTGGAAATGCATTGCAGAAAAGTTTTAAAGTAACTCTGATTTCCTGTAATCTTTTATTATTCGTTTCATTCGATATTTTCTACTATTATTTCAACTAATTGRCTAAACATACATTTTGTTAAGTGAATATGTGTAGAAACGGGTGCGTTTGTTTCTACCTAAGGCATTATTAGCTTTTGTAAAATTGAAATTGAAAGCGTACATCGTATAAAACAATGTATTTGAATACAAATTAAAAGTATACCTTTGACCATTAAATAAAAAATACAGCAATTCTTCTTATTGTGAAAAAATKGATAAAAAGGAACTTCGCGTGCTGGTCAAATATTGCTTTTTGAAGGGAAAAATTACAGTCGAAGCAAAAACTTGGCTTGATGATGAGTCTCCGCACACTTCCCCAGCAAAATAAATTATCAACGATTGTCATGCTAAGTTTAGATGTAGCGAAAAGAGCACCGAGAGCGCGGTAGACGCCCAAAAAATGTAAACACCGACGAAAACATCGAAAAAGCCCAAAAAATAATTCTGGATAACAGTAAAGCGAAGCTGATCAGGTACTCAAAAGTCATCAACTGAATGTGTACATCATATTATTGACGAATATTTGTTTGTGAGAAAGCTCGCTGGGCAAAGACGCAGTTCCCGCCGGGGAAGCAGAGGAAGARGAAGGGCTGTAATCCGTTGAAAAGATCAMGTGAAAAAGGACCTAGCTTCASTTGGTATCTCCAGAACTCCTCATAAACCCCAAAATATTTGGTTTAGAACGTGTTAAGTGGAGAGTTTTGTAAACTCTGTGAAATAAAAACTCGCATTTGGAACTRAACGCGATGTAATAATAGCAAAAAGGATGGAATGCGAAGCTTCACTGTTGTTTCAAAAACACATAGCCAACTTACACTCGCTTCAATACAGTAACAGTAGCTCTGCTGTATTAATCTGTAAATTCTCAAACACTTCAAAATTCAATTTTTTCTAAACAAAAAACATTCACAGTGCAGCAGGTGCTAATAAAGGGTCTCAGGACTTTCACTACYAGCTTTGACCGCATTTTTGGCTTTTCCGCCAAAAGTCAGAATTTTAGTTGCAAGCGTTAAAAGCGGCAAAAACTAACTGTCTGCTTTCGATGCTCAGCTTATTTTCCAAGCCGCATGGCCAAGACTGATTGCCATGTCAGCTAGCTGACGGCATGACCGTCAAAACGACAACAAAGGATTCGTACATCGCAGTGAAGTTGATTTTTAACCTTTTTTACTTAAATTTTGGGCATTCTTCGCGCTTGTTTGTGCTGAGCTCGGATTCTCTATTGCTTGTAAGTGTAGATGGTACCGGAGTGCTGTGAATCGTTAGGTTTGTGTTGGCTTTCTCTACACTTATAGCATTTGCGCTACGCTTTGGGGTGCGTGAACAGTTGTTTGCCCTCCGCAGACAACAACAAGTTCCTGAAGTGGATGGCTAGAATATAGAGAATTTTGAAAAGAAAAAGAAATACTGCGACTAAAGTTTAATGCTCCCCTGGCGCATTGGCTTGATTTGCTTTGTGTACGAATCCCCCAAGCTGTCATACACACGAACACTGTATTGAATTTTCCCCCATTTTCCCAACGAACTGCATGTGGCATGCCAYACTTTAATCAACACTGCACTGTTTTCAAGTCCGTTAGACGACGGTTGTTTCTTATCGATTTTCTTAAATCTAAAAACCATTTGAGCATTTCAGCCGTTGATTTAGTTGCTTTTGATTGGATTTGTTGCAAATGTTGAAGGCAAACAAAGTATGGCAGCGTTGAAATAAATTCATGTGTATATACGAATGTGTGTGCGTACGTTTGTTTGGGTTACGGTTGGCGCAATAAATAACGGCAACTGAAAAATACRCTCAAATTCATCTAATAACAATAAATGACGGCATTTCTCGTTAGATGCCTGACTGCGCTCGCTGTTCGTCACTCAGCCGCAAGCGCAGAAAAATACAGAAATATATTTATGTGCATGTGTGTGCGAATATAAATGCAAAACAAATAACCCAAAACAAAAGCAGTCACCACTTGCCACTGTTACCTCACTCAGATTCCCCTTTCGGCCGCTCGCTTCAGGCACGTTTGGCCTAACCGCGTTTTACACCCATTAGAGTTGGTGGAGGCATGCCTCTGAGGTGACAAATTGAACAGCGCCAAAGGGTGGCCAGACACACACGCACACATTTTTAAGTCTAGTTTGCCACGTAAAAAGGCATCTTCTTTTTTTTCAGCTAAATTGAGTGGCTGCACCTGCGTACAGTGGGGTGAATGATAATAAAAATTAGAGGTTGGCAGGATAACTTCTCACAGGATCATTTAAAGTGGAAAGCAATACGCAAAAATCTTAACTTAGTACTTAGGCAAAGGAAAAAAATTAAAATTAAATTTTTGCGGAAATTTTTACTAAAAAATGTTCGCGATTTTTTTTTTTTTTTACTAAAAAATGTTCGCGATTTTTTTTTCAAATAATTGTAAATGTTGAATACTATGTTTAGATTAATATTTTGACAGAACAAGTAGAGTAGCAACAACTGTTAAAGAATTCTTTCGCTTTCTAATCTAAATAAACTTTATTTCGTCCCACTGTGCGGCCTTATAATCTTTTTTATGTGCAATTTTTCGTTTGAAATTACGCTTTGAAGTGTTTTTTTTTTTTTTTTGTATTTGTAGGTATGTATGAGTATATGCTGTGGTACAGCCGGTGGCATTCTAAAAGCATGTCAAAAACAATTTGGGGCTGTCAAATCGAAATTAAGAAATSGCGTTTGTTGCAACACTATTAAACAAATTGAAAAATTCACATGCAACAATGCACAAAATTTAGCCGAGGCTTTGTGCTTTGTGTATATCTTCATATTAAAAGGGGGTGGTTTTGCTCTGACTTGCAACTGCTACCCATTGTGTATAATATTTAAATTTCATGCTTCAATTAGGCGTGGTAAAACGCCCTTTCGAAGTAGTACTTCATCGAAAATTTTTAATTTTTCGCAGAACTTTTCCTTCGAAACCTCGAAAACTCGTCATCCATGCCTCTGCACCATACAGCAGGACGGGAATAATGAGTGACTTATAGAGTTTGGTTTTGTACGTTGAGAGAGGACTTTACTTCTTAATTGCCAATCGTTCGACCATATTTTAAAAATAAGCTGATGCATGTGTTTTGTCAGTTCTTTGTCGCCGTATTTGAATAGCTCGGCCGGCAATCCATCTTCTCCCGTCGCTTTKTTGTACTTCAGACGTAATTGCTATTCGAAATTTTCCATGGTCGGGCAATGGAACATTTGCCCCATCGCGATGTTTTCAATGCCATTCGGCAGGCCGGAAAAGTATTCCCTGCATAATTTTAGTATACTCTGGGCARCAGTCACTAGATCTCCTYTGGGGGTTCTACAAAAGTAAGCTMCGGTCTTGAAACCTTCTATTAGTCGCCGCATCTTTTCGTAGAATTTTCGAGCATTGCCGGCAAAGCTTGTCAAAATCTTCGTACTCCAGTATTTCGGTCTCCCTCTTTTTTGTCTGCAAATGTGTCTCGCTTCCCTTTTCAACTCTCGTTATCTATTCCATTCCTAACGGTTGTGGTCGATTTCAACGTTGCGAGGTAAGCAGTCTGTTTTCTCTCCAATGCGACACGGCTCTCCTTCTCCTGCCGTCCCAGAGTTCCCTTATGCCGAGTTGTTGATGAGTGCTCTCGGAGAGCGTGCGTGCAAATCAAGCAGAAAATCATTCGGCGGTCTGTTATGATTGCAGCTTCCCGACGTCGAACTTTCCTTGTGAGATATCTTYTATGYCCACCCTGGCGTTAAAGTCACCAGGTACGATTTTGACACAGTTGCTTTAGTAGATGCGCTTCAAGCGCCAAAGAAGACGTCTTTGGTCACATCACCCTTCCCTTTCGAAGTGACACAGTCTCTCTCCCACCAAGAATCCCATACCGAATTTGCGCACCCTTATATGGCCATTTTGTAAATGCCACAGGTACCTCCTCCTCTCAGTCCTTGCCCCGTCCATCGCACTCGTGGACGACACTGATGTCAGTCTTTACTCTAACGAGGACATCGATCAGCTGGACAGCGGGACCTTCCGCTTTAAGGGACCTGGCATTCCAGGTGCATGTTTTTAAATCGTAATTTTTAATACGATATGAAATATTAGCATATGCCTAAACTAAACTACTAAGTATTYGTTTACTTTTCACTTAATTTTTCAATTCGCCTTATTGCTACATAAATCGGTCAACAATTGCAATCACTTTTGTGCTTGTTGAACCCTCTGCTAATGCATAAATTACTGTATGCAATGTAAAAGTTCTGAAACTTTTTCGCCACATCGTTGTCATGACAGAAAAAAAATATTTTACTTCATTTGGCACAAAAGCAAATATTACAATTACACACACACACACCAATCCATGGACTACGTGCACTGAGTGGCACTTTACCCCGATTCACGCCAATTGCGGTTCATTGTGTGACACAAAAAGACGCTGAAAATCGATTGCTCGCCACCAACTGGTCAACCAGCTCAATAACTATGCGGGCATTTCGCCGCTTTGGCTAACCAAAACACATCCTTGCTGCACGTTTTGCGGCCACTCGCTGTGGCAAGTGTAAATCTGTTGCATCCTAGTGAGCCACCGAGCATTCGCACACACGCTGACATTGGCGCGCTGCCAATAACAACAGCGCGTTTACTAAAGACTACAAGCGCACGAATTATTATGCTTGCGGTTTGCAGCCAAAGTGACAGCAACAAAAACCACAATTTCGCGGGAAATTCGTGTATTATGAATTGCTTGGCAATTTCACCGGCTTAGTTGCGAAAAGATAGATTTTTAGTCACGATATTTGTGTTTTTTTTTTTTTAATTGGTGAGAGAAAGAGTTAGGTATGAAATAAATATTAAATCTGTTTATTGTCTGAAATTTTATATSGATTGTGTTGTGTTAACTTCGTTTGCACCGGAGCTATAATACGCTTCACAAATATAAGATATAATATTTCCTACAAAAACTTGATATTGATCGACCAGTTTGTATGGCAGCTATGTACTTCCTATACTAAACTCAGCTAAAAAATTTCTTCAGAGATTGCACCATTGTGTTAGACAAAAGTCATGCCACATTTCATAAAGATATTGGCCAAATGAAAAAGTTTTCCAAACAACCACTAGATTCTCATCAGACAGCTATATACTAAAGTCATCCGATGTTAAGAATTACTTCGCCGATTGCAGCACTGTCTTAAGCAATCGCCCATCCCGAATTTCGTTAAGATATATTGTCAAATAAAAAAGTGGATTTTGATAGTTTTTCAGTTTGTATGGCAGCTATCAGGTTGTTCAATAAGTTTTATCATTTGATAAGAAAAATACAATTATGATTCAAAATACATTTTATTATTCAGTATAATATAATATAATATAGTATTCAAGGAGATACTAATACACTTACTCCAACGATTCTCCAAACTGTGTTTGGACACATCCCTTTTATGAGTTCTGGAAAAAAATGGAAGTCGCTGGTGGCCAAAACTATTGAATAATGGTGGATTCTCCAACAATTCGAACTTTAATTCATGGATTTTAGCCATTGTCATATTGCTCTTGTGACACGGTGCATTGTCCTGATGAAAAAGGATTTTTTTCTTCTGCAAAMCGGGTCTTTTTTTGCGAATATTGTCCTCCAACTGGTCCAAAAGCTTGCAGTAATATTCAGAATTGATTGTTTTATAAGTTTCGGAGTAATTCACAAACAAAATTCCTCTCGCATCCCAAAAAACTGGTGCCATAACSTTCTTGGCCGATTTCCGGACACGAACTCGTTTCGAAGCCGAATGACAGCTTCCACATCTCTCTTTCGCGTCTCGTTTTGATTCAGGATCATGGGGATAGACCAAAGTCTCATTCATAGTAATGAATCGACGTACAAAATCCACATTATATTTTTTTAAAACGTTCCAAATTTGCTGAGAAAGTCCCATTCGAATGTGTTTTTATTCTATTGTGCACACAGATTCCTAAAACCCAAAATTGTACTTCAAATATGGCTCACACTGCCTAATGAAACGTTGCTGCTGTTACTACTACATTGTCGATGTCGATTATTACTTCCATCACTGTTATGAGCAAAAAATTACAAAAGAGAAGACATAGAAAACATAGCTGAATATAACAGTAGAATTAGCCAGCAGCTGGCTTCTTGGCAAAGAAATGGTATTCAAATAAGCWGAACACAGAAGCACTGACAATAGCAAGAACATAAACACAACTGTTGATATGCATCACCATTCTTCACGAGGCATGGTTCCCCTCTATTCTTTGCTTCATCTCTTGTTAATTCTTACCATTTTTTGCTTCCGCGTTTTCTTCTTCATAACTTGTTATCTTCTTCCCTTAACTGTTGGATATTTTTGTTGCTTTTTCTCTCTTTATTTCTTCCATAATGCTCAGAATCCTTCAATTTTTCTAATTCTATTGCGGAAAATTGGATATTTTTCGAACTGCTTACAGCTTCATTGCTTACAAATTTACTTTATACGTGATTAGTAAKAAAGTTTCGTTAGAAATCCGAAAATTAAGTAATAATGCTAAAAATAAAATAATATTGAAAACTAGAATTAGTCMGAAGGAATTGATGGCCGAACATTTGCGTAAACATATTCTTTAAAGACTAGAAATATTTCTATTTTAGTTAATCGTATTCAAAGACTGACTTTTGGAATTAAAACTCATATAATTTTTTTTGACATCTTATTTTTTGTACCTAATTTAATTTAATCTCAAAGAAATTAGTATCAATTATCAACTTTCCCAACATTATCTTTATAAATAAAGGAGTACACTAGCTTYGTTATAGATTTTCCCAAGAGTAAGACCAAAAGCTTGTTGTTGGAATTTGAATATCAATCAGTCACTGTTAAAATAAATTTTATCGCTACATTGTATGGTATATGCTACATAGTATCGTTATTGCAGCATTTACGTGTAAACTGCACACAATATGTCACCACTATAAACTGCTGCGCGCACAGCAAGTTCACAGTAATAGCAACGAGAAATAAGTCTACCGCCAAAAACAACAAGCACTACGATTAGCAACTAGAAATCTACATATCTACGAACAAAGTAACAACTTTAATGGCTCCCGACAGGTCTTCATGTAAGACCAAGTATTGCTTTGGTATGGTTAGAATAAGACACTGATAAGAGTTTCGACACACATACATGCATATGCATGCTTGAATAAGAATAAACAACAAAGTTCACAAACAGATATTCATTTATAAGGGACAATCGAAGAAAATCTTACTCAAATTGTGTTTGAAAGGGAATGAGTTGCATGCAACATTTCAGTTATGTCAGCATGTGGCTCACAGACTTTACAAAAAATCTTAGCTTTAATAACGTATTAAGTGAAGATAACCGGAAAAATTTTTAATCAGACTTATTCCTTATTATTATAAATGT
>NW_017535396.1:103403-111196 GCF_001853355.1 Bactrocera latifrons
ACTGTCAAAAAAGTTGACAATATCTCACTGTCTTTAACCTTTGCAAATTGCGAGAATATAATATTTTAGTTTCTTTTTAGTTTGATAATACAGTAAGTCAAATTATTTTCAGCAATATATAATCAAAACTCGCCTCTATGAAGTATGAAATCTGTGGTTTCACACAGGACTGAAAGCTTTTATTGATCTGCCTAACATGCAAAGTCATATTAATTAATACAATTTAATATATTTTAGGCAATTGCAATTTTACAAAAAAGAAATTTGACTATCTGATGAAATGATGAAAAATAATAAATATGCAAAATATTCCTACTAACATTTAATTATAAATAATAATGTATGCAAATACAAGTTTTCAGCAATCCAATGACAAATATTAACATTTGAAAAACTATGTGTTATAAGCTTGCATATAATAAAGTTTGTTTTAAATATTGTCATTTGTGGCCGCAATTTAATATTCGCATCGAATTATAAATATCACTAGCGCTACAGTTATTTCGGAAATTTTGCAAATTTTCTTATTTACAATAAAAATATTTATTATCAGAAAATATTTTAATTATCGTCATTAGCTAAGCATTACCAAATTACTAAATATATCACACATAAATATATAGACACATATTAAAATTCATTTTATTCCGCTGCACTTTTCATTGTTTGTGAGAGGGAATGCACACAAACGTCCACACACACATACACGGATGAAAATATTATCTAAATTCCAGTCAATTACCGCTTAAATATTAATTAAATGTTAATGCGTAAATAATGAAATATCAAATTTATCTGTTACTTATACTCTTGCAACATGTTGCTACAAAGTATAATAGTTTTGTTCAACTAACATTTCTTATCGAGATATATGTATATAGATATTATATTATATAAATGATCAGCATAAAGGGACGAGTTGAAAAGCAGTTCAAGCCCCCAGGTATCGAATATATGGTCCAGAGTATCTGAAGTTGATTTTTAATCGAAAATATCGGTMAATGTATGGGATAGAGATAATACTTTCCTGTCAATAGTAACTCTGTATATCAAAAATGGGTTAAATCGGGTCAATACTTTCCTGAGCCCCATTATAACTACTTAATATAGCGATTTTCGAACTTAAAGGTGACTTTATGCTAGATAGTATATCGGTCTATATTTGATGAGCCCTCATATAATTTTCGCTTTTCTAACAAACCTTATGCCGAACACATAGAATGTCGGTCAGTGTATGAGTTATATATAGTATATGTATATATATAAATAATTGGTTGACTTTTTACATTTTAAGTTATTTACCTGCCTTTGATTCCTGCAAAATGCACGAGTTAATTTTTACATTATGTAAGTAAAAATGAGTAAAAATAATATATTTTGAGCTGCACCGAAATGTGTACACTTTATTACTAACTGGTATGATACTTATTACTAGATATAATACCATATATATAAGGTTGTTATGATGATTTTTCTTTAATATTGTTCGTTTACTGAAAGGTTGTTTTGATGTTTGTTTGTTCAGGATTGTTTGTTGTAGTGATAGTGCATTTCAATTGTTCCAAGTCAGTGTCGTCTTGATGCATTGTGCTTACTGAAACAAAAGTATTATAAGGAATACGTTCCYTAACCTAACACCCGACCTTACCCCTTCCTTACTTCTTTTAATAATTGTTTATAAATGGGAGTGTACGTACATGCATAAATACACACGTTAATATATATGTTGTGTTTGTCAAAAATGCATTTAAAATCTAAATGAAGTTCATGGATGATTTTTGCAAGTGCAGGAGTCTAGTAACCTTCAACTTTGTACTAAAATTTCGGTGTTGAAAGGTTACAGTTTATGTAGAACTATTATGTATTCAGGWKTATAGGTAAACCAAGTCAAAAGTCMGCCAGATTTGTAACTGKACTTAAATTCATAYCTGAGTTACTCCTAGACCTGGCTGYCGTTTCTCTGCTCACATACTTTCGAGGGTGGCATGGGAGAGGAGTACTTGCTGGAGAAGGGGGGCTGTGAGCATTTTTATAAATTTACGCTGTAGAGAATTTTCTATTAGCTCCAGTTTTAGGAATCTTGACTTTTGCAATGTCTTCGAAGTGGAAGTGGATGTCATAAATAGATAGTAAGGCAGCGATATTAGCCTTCCGTTCGCTGACTGAGCACTGAAGACTAGTGAAGGGATGTCTAGACTCCTTATCGCTTACATCGAGCTTTATTATGACTACACTGTTTTGGGTAACTGGCTACAGCGGTATTGCAGGAAACTGTAAACTGGTACTGTAGTCTCAATAAATGCGAAATGGGAACAGGTATGATCACCGTTGGCTCTTTATGGTTTACTACCGGACTGTTGGGTCTCAGATCAGCTCAGCAAGCGTTAATCAAACACAAGCAGTTGTGCAGTCGCAAGTTTCTTCGGGCCCTGGTTACATCGGAAGAGGTCTCGGATCTTTTGGCAATATCCATTTTTTAATGATTGTAAGAGTTCTAATTGGACGCTGTCCTGTAGGAATTTATGCGCTAAGCTTGAATATATTTCGAGACGTCTTGCCGATAGTTAATATCTTACTAAAGGAGTTAGGACATCTGGCTACAAAGGACGGAACATAACAGCATAAGTGTGATCCCCTGAAATGTAGAGGCATCAGCCATCTAACCTAACTTCCTGAGGTGTTTGTGATATATAAAATATTCTCATAAAATTGAACACCCTTAAGAAGATGGCTTCAAATTTGTAATAATCTTCATTTTTGTATACTCGATCAACYCTTTTTTTAACGCTAAGTGTTGCTAGTAGATCCGCAGATCAGACGAACTTACCAACCTATATAAACTCTATAATTATGAAGAAACAATGAAAAAAATCTTAGAGAAATGTCAGTACAGTAACGCTTGTAGTTGAGGGTTATCCAATAATATGTTATTTTCTGGTGTTGGAAAGGGCTTCAATAAAGAAATCTACTGAGTTTAAATTATCTGTAAGGATTTTAACATAATTATGGTTCTTCTTACTTTTATATTTAATTAATTAATTTCTAATACTCTTATTAAATTTCAGTGAGCCGTTATAAATTAGCAGTGTTGCACAAGAACAACTGACAACTGTTTGCGTGAAGACGAAGAATATTACGAAGACAAGGAAGAAGAAGAAAAAGAAGAATAAGACGCAGAAAAGAAAAATGCAATTTACAATCACTATTATAGCAGTGACAAGATGTCAAATGCAGTTGCAGATAGCAACAAAAACAATAATAACAAGAGAATTGACAGCAAAACATTTTAAGTGAAAATCCACAGAGAATGCTGCTTATAAACACAGAAACAACTAAATAAGAAATAAAACTAACAAATAAAAAATAAAAATAAAACAAAATAGGGCGATACACTCATGCTGAGAGGTTAAGTACTAACTGGGACTGGTCTATTTGGAGGTTAGGTGGCTTGGAATACATATCACTGCCCACAGAAACCTCGGGCGCACAACAAACCTACACTCAATGATTCATCAGAGTTCTCGAATAATTTTTATAACTTGTTGTTGCCTGCAAGCATTGTAGTGGCCTACAGTAGGGGCAACAACAGCTTTTACTACAAACTCAATTTAATAGACTGGGCAAAAAACACTGGACCATACATACCGCAGCTAACACTTCGATGGGTAAGACGTGTCCTACGCCCAGCCTTAATTCGAGCATCTCGAACTCCGTCATAACGAATGCGAGCAGCAACCACAACCATCATCACCAGCAWCAGCAACAGCAACACCAACAACATCACCAGCACCACCATCAGCATCATCATCAGTCTGTGCCGCTGCCRCCACCCCCACCGCCGCAACCGATACCACCGCAACAGCAACAGCATCAGCAGCAGCAACAACAACAACGCTTTCCACAGAAATACATGAATTCGAAGCGTAAACATGCCAACAATTACCACAACATGCTGATGCATCCGGGCGCACATCTGGATCACAACAATTACTTGCATTTGAATTCTTTGTGGTCCATCTGGTATGGTGTTTTGCTGACGCTATTTCAGGGCTATTTGGCCGTGCATGGTGCCTATCGATTTCTCGGTAAGTAATTAAAGGGTGATGCAATTCGAGTTTCCCCACTTTTTTATTTATTAAGAATAACACACAAAAACTTCAAATGGGGAATGTTTATTATCATTCGAAAGAACATTCTTTGGCATTTATTTTTTGGAGGTTATCTCTTTCATGTGTTGATCATGGCTACGTCTCAGATGGTTCATCCGCTGAGCCCAATTTTCGGTGACTCGTTCGAGCATTTAGACTGGTAACTGGYGAAAGACACGCGTGTTGCTTTGCTCCAARGCCTGGATTGAAGCGGRWTTGTCCACATAGACTTWACATGTCCTCAAAGGAAAAGGTCGAGCGGTGTGATATCACACGATCGTAAAATTATCTCACAATGTGTCGGAAGGGGCGCCGTCTTGTTGAAACCAAATGTCGCCGAGATCACTAGCTAATTTAAGACATGAWATAGTCGCCATTGAGGGTTACGTTCTCACCGGAATSATTTTTGTAGGAATATGGACCGATGATTCAAACGACCCATATACCACACTAATCTGTTGTTTTTCTGAATGAAATTATGACTCTTTTCATYCCAAATGCGGAAATTTTAYTTGTTTACATATCCATAGRGCCAGAAATCGGCCCTATTGCTATATAAAATTTGGCTCGAAAACACCGGATCTTCTTGGAACTGTTCAAGAAGCCATAAATCGAAACTAAGTGATGTCGCCTAGGAAGGTCGAGAGGCTTCAGTTCTTACACAAACTGTATTTCATACGCTTTCAATTTAAGATCTCGACATAAAATGGGCAATTACCGTTCCATACGTCAGAATATAAATTGAGCGAAGCGCAAACAATACTGAACAAAAATAACAGACTATTGAAAAAAGTACCWCTATTTGGATCACCCATTTCAAATACACAACTTTGGATTTGTGTGCGTGTATGAGTGCTACCAGTATGTTTAAAATATAATTGGRACATGTTGTTATAACCGTATTGATGTGCACATGTTTTTTTTGCAATTTTTTATAGAATGATTTGATTTCATTCATTATAAATATGTTGTCCTTTTGGGAGAATGTTAGCAGATTGAGGACGTAGTGTATGATCACGCATTCGCAATATAATACCGTTATTTTCCGTTCTGATATCTCCATGCTTCTTGTATTGGCTTGACCTAATATGTTTTGTCTGTACTTGGTTGCTATCCGTATAGTTACATTGGTTTAAACTAGAGTTTGGTAGTCAATTTGATGTTAGGCATTAAACACTCTCCTTGCTATGGAGTTTAAAATAAAATTCCTTTCTTTTGACTCGCCTTAATAACTAACTTTAATGTAATTTTAACATTTTTGTTGCATGAAAACTCATATAAAATTTTAAATATACTAGGGCTACTAAAAAATAATTAATACGCGATTGAAAAAAATTGGCTCGTGAAGTTTTCTTGTGATATCAAAATATTTAGTTTCTGAAAAAGTACAAGCATCAGTTACGTTTAGAGAAATTATTACTTAATATAGAAAAAATACTTATAATTTTCAGGAATATCAGTTTCTTGAATCGTTTTTAAAATGTCTTCAAAAACAAAAACCTGCTAGCATGCCTCCTTTTTATTTCCCTTGATATCGCTTCTTCATTTAGGAAATGTCCTGATGGAGCTTCTCGCCTTGTTCGTCCCTTACAGCTCCCAAATTTGCCGAAAAGAAATCCAGACGAGAGTCAAAAATATTTATTTTCAAGGGCATATAACACTCCAAAGCTGTCATATAAAGCTTAAAGTTATTTTTAAGTCTTCGTCATTTTTCGATTTATGGATTTTTAGAAATTTAGAAAACAATTATAGCCACAGGTAGTTCGACACAATGTTGGATGGGTCTCTTGGCCAAAGATAAGTTYGGATGCTGGGTAGTGTGTTTGGACTGGGCTATAATGCCGTTTGTTTAAGTTAAATAAAAACAAAAATTAATTAGATGATCCTTTAGAGCATCAGTCCAAATCATTGGTCGTTAAGGGGCTACATGGGTTTCCTCGGGTAAAAACTGAATTTTTTCAAAATTTTTTTCTCATATCAAAATTAAATACTTCATTAGAATTTCTTATTGCTACAAATATACACTTTTTACAAAGAAATTCTGGAAAAAAAAATATTTTAAACTAATTTGGAAAATTAATTGTATTTCAAAGACATGTGTAAATTTCATGAAGATCGGTTGAGTAATTCTTGATAAATCTTTCCAACATTGTGAGAGTAAGATTACTCTATAATTGAAATTACATATCTCATCACACTTTGACCGATACTTTCTATCAAAAGTTAACTACGGGTACCAGGATCCAAATATTCGGGTCCTAAATAGTTTTGGTTGGATTTGAACAATTTTTTGTCATAACTAAATACATATAATATAAAATGCATATATTATTCGTGCAACGTTTAATCCCGTTATATTAATTTCTTCTTGATTTGTGTACTCGAAAGTAAAAGAATCAAGTGGAATTTAAAATGGTGTTGTATGTTTGGGAAGTAGACGTGGTTATTGTCCGATTTCGCTGATTTTCAAAAGGTGTCATAAAAATATGACAAAAATATCACATACCACATTTGGTCGAGATCGGTTGGTCTGATGCCGAGATATGGGATATCACCAAAAAGTAGGTTGTGCCACGCCCATTAGTCAATTTTCACACCGACTCTCATAAAGCTTTCTCATACCATCTCGGAGGTAGAATCTAATGCCTTTAGTGTAATATGGACGTGACTGAAACAAAATTATTAGATATTTTTAATGAGGTTAGACCAACATAAGCAAAAGTCTATTACAAAGTTTGTTTGACAAAAACAGGGTTTACCAATTTATCACTATCTTTCTACAAGAAAATTGAATAGTTTTCTTAACACTGGATCACGAGTTCGTAGCTCAACATTCTATGGGGTGAGGTTAAGTTAGGTCGTCATAACATGTGCCTAAATGTCCTTTGTAATGTCAGATGGAGGTTYAGTTKAATATAMGCTGATCAAGAGAATTTCTGATTTAAACACACTTAAAGCAATTGTAAAGAATTCTCGAATACACTGTGTATTTATGTAAGCTGGAAAGTATTTAGTAGTTGTATTGTGATTACTTAAAATTTTCATACTTAAACTTATGCAWTTTATACAGACAATTGAATGTTACATAATTTTGTTTTCATTCCTTCTATGTACTTACACCATACTCCACCATCAATTCTTATGTTCATCGTTCATTACTACCGTCATCTGCCGCGCAACACTCATTCGTCCGATTTAACTTCTGCCGAGCAGGATGTTCGCTGATATCGTGGAAAATTGAGCCGGTCGCTGAATTGAATCTGCAAATTGTGCTTTCCGGCGTTGTCTTCATTTTGCTACCGTTCTTCTTTGCTTCGGCTGTTTTTAAGGTGAGTACCCAAATAGATTTATACCGTGGGCAACTTTCGAAAGTATGAAAGTGGTTGTGTGTTGCATACTTGCTGCTTTATGAATTGGTGTAAATTTAATAAAAGTGTGGAAATTTACTTCTTCATATAAGTATAAATGTGTGTGAAAGGGTGTGCTAAAAAAAATAGATCCCAATTATTTGATTAAAAGTGCTGAGAAAAAATTTTCTCCAAACGAAAAGCAGGATTTTATTAGAAATTCTGAAATTTTTGGAAAAAAATATTTTTAACTCGGCCATTCTGGTGATCCCTCGGAAAACTTGCCCCCGTTGGCAGG
>NW_017535396.1:111721-129429 GCF_001853355.1 Bactrocera latifrons
ACGAAATAAAATGGAACATGAGTGAAACAAAATTTTAATATTGGTTAAAACTGGTTTATATCTAAGCGCACAACCTGAAAATATTGAAAATATGAAATATTATGTATGTAATTTGAAGTAGTGAAARGTAATCAGTAAGACACTCAATTTCGAATTCTTTGATGATACGTTATTTTGCATTTCAGTTGACGAAATATAGATATGGATAAATTTGTGTGTGGCTACGTAAATATTGCACTATATGGCAACTGTTGCAATATCGTTATGCCGCAACTGCAACTCAATGTAACGAAATTAACTGCCACCAAATTGGGATAATTTAATTTTTTTTTGCGCACACTTCAATCAGCATGTTTATTTGTATACTATTTTGCTTTTGCTTTTTMTKTTATTGTTATTATTKTTGTTGTTCACAAAGGCACTAAATTTCCCATTGCTTTGCTGTGTTTTATACACCAACAATTATTATTAAATGTATACAGTAGCAGGCCATATGTTGATAATGCCGCAGAATACAGGCTACAACAGCCACAATAAGAGATACAACAACAAGAAAAACAAAACTATAACTTTGGCTGCACCGAAGCCGAAATACCCTACACAAGTGCATTTCTTGTAACCTGAAAAGGTATGGAAAGTTCCTTAAATCGATTTTTGTCAAACTAATTGTATGGCAGCTATATGCTATAGTGAACCGATATGCATAATATCTTTGGAACTTGTAGTGTGGACTTGTRTACAAATTTGTGTAAAATATCRTGAAGATATCTCGTCAAATGAAAAAGATGTCCATACAAGCACTTGACACCTTTTGTTCAGTTTGTTTGTCAACTACATGCTAAGTGGTTCAAAATTGGCGATATCAGCAAGTGAACAGCTTCTTGGAAARAAAATAGCATSTGCAAAATTTCAGWTCGCTATCCCAAAAACTGACGAACTATTTATATAGACAGATGAAGGGACAGACAGGCAGACGGCTGTGGCTTAATCGATTCAGTTCATCATGCTGATATACATACACTTTATAGTATCTCCGAAATTTCCTTTTGATACTCAAAAAAAAGGTGTTTTGACAACCTCACTATGAGTGTTCCATGTTCAGGGTATAACTAAGCAAAAATCAGAGCACGCTGCTGACGATGGCATGCCTTCATCACTGGCTTTCCTGTTGTACCGACAACWGTCCGGATCGTAACAAAGCGCAATTTATACAATGAAGGCGCAAACGTAACAAAAGCAATAGCACTCGCACACATATAGATATACGTATATGTGTATTTGTATATGTATGCATTTGCAAAACGTACGGTAAAATCATAATGAAGTGCCGCAAGAACAAGAGTTGGCAAAAACATAATGACTGCACTCAGCCAATACGAACACAACAACAATGTGCCGCAACAACTAAAAAGCTGTATATGTGCATGTATATACATATATGTATTTAAATACACTCATATATGTAAAAGTGTTGCCGTTGGAAAATTCACGTCGGCAACACTATCGCGCTTGCAAGCCTTCGCGTCCTCCRCTAACGGCACTTTAAGCGCACTGCCTTCATGCTTCGCCGACTTTTACATTCAAACAGCCATATACATACCTATATATATGTGGCTATGGTTGTGTGAGCTTGTAAGCGCTTTCATTTGTTTGTGTATCGGTGTTTTCCTCTGTGGCCAGAACGAATTCSCTTGCGATGTGGCACCGCTTTTTATCAGGATAATAAATGCAATTATGGGTTTTTCATATTCCGCCTTTTGTTTATTGTCTGTGCGGCGACTTGCTTGCATATGTATAGGTGGTACTGCCGGCGTAATTTATACACATACATACATTTATAGCAATTTTATACAGCACCATTTTTTGAAGACAAAAAATAGTGTTTTTTGGAGGGAAGTCATTGTGTAGCTCTTTGTGAAACACCGCTGTGACTCATGTACGTACATATGTATACCTGTATGTACATATATATAGTAATGTCTAGGCAATGAATTTTTAAAATTTTTTTGTATGTTTGTGTGTAAACTAACTATTTATTTAAGCAATTTCATCATGCTTTACAAAACTTCTCGCAAAAATCATGTACTCAAAACATATAGTAAAATTATACAAATACTTTTAATTATTTTGCTTGCTTTAAGCAATTCATGTTTTGGRAATTTGCGTAATACTAACAACTTTTAGTTCTAAATAATTTAATACTAGTTCGTTGAGCAAAAGTCGGTGCAATTCTAAATTATAGAATTTCGCAAACATTTTACAATACTTTGCGCTTTCACATTCGTTTCGCCTTGAGTTTACAAAGTGATTGGTCAGCAGTGTATTATTTACAAAGAATTTTYTTTATAAATAAATRTGTTTAAATGAGTTAAGCYTCATAAGCTTAATWYACTACATCCGATAGCACTATACACTTACATTACCACACCACACCAGCGCAACTCACCACACTTGTAATCACTCAACAAAAAKAATGGATATCGAGATGGGACATTCAATTCGRCCATAAACTTGCGCATATACACTCCGCCGCSTCGACASCTCACRCTACTCTCCTCCAATTACTAAAKTCAGCCACGATCCGTGTCCATTYGATCGCCAGCAGTGACAAATCGTTCYCAGAATCGGAGTATCGTCGCCTCGCCCGTTGATAACATATTAAATGAGATTATATTATATGTGATGTGGTCTACGGAMAGGGGGCTTAGGTGTCAAAAAATCCAAAAAATCAATTTTCACTTTTTAGTTGATTCGGATGGAAGATGAGATTTTTAACAGCTGTTTCCCAGAAAACTAGTTTTCGCACGTTAGCTCCCTTTTCGTAGACCAGGTCACATAAAATAAAGTCAATAAATTCAAAAAAAAAAAAAAAAAAAATTGTTATAACAAGTATAAAAATATAAAAAAAAATAAACCGAAAGGATTTATTTAATTTAACGCAGTGGTGGGTGCTCTTATTCAAAATCTTTTAATTCTCTCGTCAATGACGCTGCGAGGTCTCATCATACTTTACTTTCATTACGTGAAGTATRTCTTTTAGTACGTTCTTTGGCTATATCGCATGTATTCGTATCCTGCTGACCCTCCCTGCTATCTATTCCTTGCTCTCTATTATCTAATCATTCATCAGTAGTCTTAATTATTATATGAGGATAAAAGCCCAAAATTCCTTTATTAGATTTTAAGCGTTACTCTACTCTTTCACAAACACACATTACTCTCGTATTCAGCGATAAAATTCCCTTGCGTTTCGTATATGATTATAATTGAATCATAATCTCTGTTAGTTGTTCTACCTCTATATGACTTTTAGTTATAGTCTCTATTTAGTTACAAATTTGAGATTACTGTTTCATACCRTTTTCATCTATAGTCATTTATTATTTGGTGACCTTAAACTCAAAAAAAAAACTATTGAGTTTTTATCATAACATGTTTGTCGATAAAGAAAATATATAGGATATGTTAGATTAGGTCAAGGGGTCCATCCTAACGGGGGGAGCAGCTTAGAATGATGGTAGGTTGGGGCTTAAAGTTGACGAAGTAAAACCAAGAATCTACGACCGACAAATAAAACGTGAAAGTTTCTGCATGAGAACTWGCGAAGAATACTATAAGGTCTCAGTGTATATTCCTCTGTTATATACAATCGGCGAAGATTTGAAGAYACGCACGTTTAGGATTTATAATATGTTTTTTTCAATTTAGTAGSATTTGATATTARAATGTCGATTTGMTATYAAACATTGATATTAAACATTATAAAGACTACTATACTAACAAGAACTATTTCTGGAYCCGTRCGAKTGCGGYAATATAAACTTTGCTAAAGGGAAAGTAGTTTAATAAAACTTGTGTGTTCTCCTATAAGCCAAATGGATCTCGCAGTACCTAAGGTGTTGGTCGTCCACCAGCGCTTTCTAAGTGCAGGCGAGGTCCATTGATTCACTGTTAGAACGCTCTTTTTCGAATGCATGACGCCAATGCAGATCCAACTCGGTCCCATTTCGATGGGAAACTGGCTAGTTCATTGGCTTTGCAGTTGCCAGCGACGCCGCTATGAACCGGCACGGTAGTATATGTCTACCGCYACCCTAACAGCTACTCCCTCCTAGTGTCAACCCTTCACTGAAAAAGTTATCTGCGCCTCTTCTCCACCGACTTTTCCCCATCTAAATATCCCTCGCCGGTATGATAGCCGAGAAAAAACAGTGATCCAARTTTTCAGGAGTTCAGTTGGTTGAACTTATTCCTGTCCTTGTTCCCACCCCTTTCATATAGCCATCTTCTCCGAACCTCAAAGCGCACTTCGCAGCAATTCAACTGTCGGCAATGTACCGGGTGCTATGTTTTCAGCTTCACCTAGTTAGATACCACGTGCGGCGGTTAGCTCATGGACCGTATTTAGAAATGTCTCTTTAACCATAAGAAATTAGAAAAATTGTAGAATTATATCAACAACAAAAAAGATGAACCGAAAACACTGCAGAACTCCAAAAKCTAGACTTTAAATCGTAGCCGGGGCAGTAAAAGAGCAACCACACAAACAATTACAATAGCAAGCGGCTAAGCATGCTTGCCGCCTGACTAAGCAATGAATATTGGTTGCARTGCAAATTAAATGAATGCCAAAAATCTGTATGGCAGATGGGTGAGAGAGAACGTACTGTATCAGAGTGTGATGGGAAAAGTCGGAAATTGTGAGGAGTTGACGGTATTCACYATACTTGCACTTATAAACTGCACCATTTTTGTTGTTGTTGTTATCATTCTAAATGTGTTCAAACGTAGCTGAGCATAAACAAAAGCCTATAACTCTGTATTTATGCAAAGCACACAGCCACACACGAATATATAGAATACAAACAGACACACACATACATACAAGCACACATTTACACGAATGTGCCAGTGTTTATATAGTCCAATGCCACAAATGCGCTAAATGCTGAGCGATAGCATAGAATTTACGGATTCACCGAGAACTGCCAGACTTTTGATGGCCGCATTGACGTAGCCTTTGTCCATTTATTGTGCAGCGGCCAGACTGTTGCTCTATAACTTTATGAAGTCTATGTGCCTCTAGCCTGCCGACTGATTGTCTTTATGTCTGCACTTATATGTGTATGTGCTAGTCTGCATTGCAGTACTCTGTACCTAGCCTCTTTGAATAGCGCGGAGCAGCAACARCTACTTCCTGCCTCAACTGTAGGCTCTTGTGCGTGTGTGCGTAGTTTTTGGGTAAAATTCCGATTTTAATTCAAARTATCAACAATGTGGCAGTCAACAGTTTATGAATGCAGTGAACGATAGCAGACTGAATGTGCTTTTGTATTACAACAGTAGCCTATCTATAGGCGCATTGTTTTATTTTTCCCCATATAAAAACGCCATATTGTCTTAATAACCCACAATAACAWTGAAAATGTTAGTAAAGTGACAAAACTTCATGTTTGTTTTCCTGCTCAGTTATGTGTGGCTCTGATAGTTGCAATTATTATTACAAAATGCTTGATGAACTCCATAAAGGTCATATGCTCATAGATAGATATATATGTACATGGAAATTTCGTATAATCCGAATAGTTAACTATACACTCGGGTATGAGTGTATATATATATATTCATATCGAAAGTGTCGGTTCATTGTAGTTCAACGGTTTTACCGGATTTGCGCATCAACAACCTCTCTCTAGTAGCAACAACACACCAGCCGTATGTAAAAATATTAAATTCTATGAAAATGTTTGTATGTATGCATCTATATTTTTCTGCGTATTTGCATGCAACTGACAATATTTAAATTTCATTTTCCAACAATAAGCCTCTACTTTGCCAGAAAACCACAAAGCTTAATGGTATTCTGTGGTTGGGTTTTTGTGGAGGCGACAATTATGTGCTTATGTGTGMAACGCTTGTGCTCAATTCAAGCAYGCTGAGTCTGTGGTTGCACTGTCGATGGATTTAGATATGCAGAAAGTTTCTCTTTTGAATTTTTTGTCTATGAACAGAGTATATTAAGGTGCCCCGAAGTTTTTAACACCTATAAGGTATAGCCGGAGACCCATATGTCGAATTCGCTGATATTAGACCACCATAGCATATAGATTATGTTAGGTTGTAMGATTAGTCCAAAATCTTTGAATCTTTGAATAGAACAGATGTTCGTTCTTTGTGTTACCTATAAACTCCTTAAAGGTGTTTCATCAATCGATGATGCGTTTTCCGCTTAGCACAAATTTATTAGGACGGTTAGTATCATTCTCAGCATATTATCTGTATTCATCAAGTGTGTGTTTACCGAAATATTTCAATCTCAATCTGGCAAAAGTTGGACAAAAGGTAAGAAACTGACAGAATAATTTCACCTCGCTTACCTCCATACAACTTTGGCAAAGAACGTTCGACAGAATATTTAGCCGCACCGCATGTATATTCATTCGACAGTGTCAGARCACCTATAATTGTGGCGAGAATGACATTGCTAAGTGCTCACAGTTCACTCTCAACCAGAAGGTCTTGCCGTCGCACAAGTTCTGATTGTTGACTAACACCTTTTGTGCTGACTGGATCAACGATAAACGGATGAAACTTTAGAAAGSGTRCGWRSTSAKYWCRYMWRYYWKRYWKKYWSTWKCKAWYSRYYWSYSASTKRYCWKYCATMCRWGYGRKTYYMATATGGAAACCGCATGAARCTATTGCTAATGGAGTGGTCGTGCACTCTTCTACTATTTTGAGCGCACAGTCARCGTACTGAAAGCCAAGCCAGTTTAGTCGTTCGGCTGTCGAAGTGAGTGTACCTCTCAGTAGGAAGAACCAGTATATCTACTGCTGCCTTGATGACATTCACCTTGAAAGACGCTACAAAGGGTTTGGTTGAGAAGAGTTAGTGGAGACTCCTCCTTAGCCTCGATCCTGCCATCAAAAAGCTCACGACTCCTCTTCTCCAAAGGCTTCACCCCGCCCACAAGTTCCTTTTAGGTGTGTGAGCTGAAAAAGAACCGGCAGGAGAGAATTATACGATGCAGTGATCGAAGTTGGAAGATATGCAATGGAAAGATCAAGATGAGCGCCACTTTCTGAGTTTTCAGGGGACAGGAGCTTTCAATGACAGAGCTTCAAATAGAACTGAAGACATCGCCTACTCAGCGATTGTGCTGGCTGTAAGGCTTGATTTTCGACCTAAGAGCTAATCGAAGTTTCCTGCCGTAAAGGTCCCTTTCAGTGTTTTTAAATTGTATATATCGTTCTCTGACCGAATTTTTTGACCAGCTACAATCAATATAGATGTGATCAGAAAAGGAATGATCATTAAGAATTATACCTTCAGTTATTATCGAAATCCCTAACATATGTGAGGGAGTTTTCCATGTTGTTAGTATAGATATCTGCACTACATATCGGAATTTTCGGGGACCGTG
Source organism: Bactrocera latifrons (assembly GCF_001853355.1). Classification (NCBI taxonomy): domain Eukaryota; kingdom Metazoa; phylum Arthropoda; class Insecta; order Diptera; family Tephritidae; genus Bactrocera; species Bactrocera latifrons. Next base: position 119,143 of record NW_017535396.1, read on the forward strand.
TGGTTTCGGTTCGCGGCCGGACCTATGAATCGCGAATTTCTATCTTAGAGAAATTTATGAATACCAYGGTACATAAGTTCCAAATCTCCAAATTGGCATTCTTTGACTAGCTTGCAGCTAAATTTGTTTGTTGTAGCTAAAGTGGTTATTTATTGTGTGAAAATAAGAACTTAGCTATAACCGCATAAGCGCTGTCAATGGCAATAAAGAAGAAGAAAAAAATAATTAATTTTTTTTCATTTTATGGACTTGTATAAATTATTTTTAATCGTAATCTGTAAGAATTTCACATACTTGGAATGAACTATGTGAAACCATGTAAACATATGCTCTTTCAAAACTCGAATCTTTGATTACGATTTTTTAATGCGAAGTACACCGGAGCGTATGAATAATATTTTATGTGTTCAAGGCTGATTGAAATTCATACTTCACCAGCGGAATTATTGTAATTGCACTTTACTTCTTTAAGATCGAAAATTTTGTATAATTAACATAAAATATAATATATTATTTAAAAGTTTTATAAAAATTTAAATTWTTTAAAGTTCAAATTTGTCAAAAATATACAAATTTTGGCCATGTGCATTAGCAAAAGCTGTGGTAATAAATAATTACCAAAATTTTCCCAAGACTGAAGTTGTCTACCAAAAATTGTGGAAAATGAAAATTAAATTAATATTTAGTTAATTTTTTTTTTTTGTGTAATACATATCTGAAACATTTTCTGAAACTTGGTAGCCTTRTGATGCATCATTCAACGCACGCTGCCAATGACTGCGTAGTGGTGCACCTGTGAGTACTTAAGCACTCACATRCACAGATGTTTATATGAATAGTTTTACACACACTTGAATGTACCGCTTGTGTGCCCGTAAAATACACAAATACATACATAATCATATTTATGCAAAAATATGGAGGCACACAACATATAAATATACCCATGATTTTGAATTACAAATATATGTACATTATGGTGTTCCTTTTTCAAGTTGATTGTATTTTTGCAAACGCCGCGAAATAGATTTTTGCTCTAAAAGCAAGGCTCTAATGTAAATAAGCTATTTATATTCARTTTAAATCGCGCCTCAATCAATTCATATTTTCCATATATTTTATATACGAAATKTTTATTTAACATTTTTTAATATTTTGCAATAAAAAGAGAAATTCTGATATAAAATTCCCCCTACAAGCGTATTAATTTTTCTATAAAAACATTGCTTTAAAATTTATACCGAGTTAAAACTTTGCATCAATACAGTGTACATATTCATGCAGTACACCATGACGTATGAGCAACATTGAATGTATAAATCCCTTCCATGAATTGGATTAAAGGAATTTTGCGTATTTAATTTGGAGGAAAAGCTAAAGTTTTGGATAGATCAAGATTATTGCGACTCTGCGCAAGGTAAAGTAAAAGTTGAAAAGCGGTTTGTTCAGTTTTAGCGAGGCGAAATGAGCACTGACGGCGAGGAAGATAGTGGATCACCACAGTCGGGTCTATGTAACCTGAAAGAATCTGGATTTTTTATCCGGTGAAGGACTGTCAATTGGCAGAATTCTGCTTTTACAATAACAACATGAAGATAGTGGACGCCCTAAAGAGGTTGTTACCGAAGAGAAAATCTATAAGGGCCACAAAATAATTTCGGTTCGGTTCTATTATTTTACATTACGCTAAATCTTAAGCGCAGGAAAAAAGACTATTTTTGACAAATTATGTTTACTACGGGCGGCAACTAAGGAATGGATTAGCGGAATTCGCTGCTTCTGTTATAATACATTTGTGTTGCTCATACGTCATGGKGCACTATATGAATACAGTACTGATGCAAGCATTAACTGGGTATAATTTTTAAAGCAATATAGCTCGAAAGTTTTTTATTAGAGTTTCCTTCTTCAAAAAGTTTATTAAAATTGATTGAAAAATTGTATAAAAAATATATATACACATAATATATGGAAAAAATGATTGATGCGATTTCGGTTTTTAAGCTAAAAACAAAAACATCAAGGGGCCTTTGCAATAGAAAATCAACATGAAAAATAACGAATACCCTCATGTACATACATATGCTTTCAAACGCATCTGCATTACTATGCAACAACTGCTAGCGCGCATGCATACGCTTATAAAAGTTTGTGAATTTTACGCAATTTTTTCAGTGGGTTTTTACGCTTGCGCTCAAGTGCACTTCAATTGGTTGCATAAAAGTGCACAGCAGCAAATGCACAACTTTCTTTGTGTCACTCAATATTACAGCCTGCCACTCGCATATTCAGGCAYGCACACACACATATGTATGCTCTTGCTTCAAGCAAAATCTCACAACCGTCTAAGAGGACCATATATCGTTGGTGGCACTAGTAATAAGGCAACGGCTGTCRAATGCCATACTTTCAATATGCTTAAACATACATATATGGATGTGTGTGTGTGTGTGCATGAGTGTATGACAAACGTCGAACTTTTCGCTGTGCTCACCCACAGCAGCACTGCCATCTCCTAGTTTGGCTGGTAACACAGTTTTACAAGCCCCAGCACGCAGACTATAATACTTTTACACTAACATTAGCCCTACTTACATACTTTCAAGTTGAAAATTGTTTTTTTTTTTTCATTGTAATTTTTTTAATTTTAATTTTTACTTTTTACTTTTCTGTTTGTTGTTGTACTACTTTTTCGCTTCATAAAATATGAGTGCCTTACAGGTGAGTGTGTCGATTGTGTGCTGGGCGCAGGCAAAGTAAATATATGTGGGCAGCTTAGTCAAGTACTCGGTATGCGCATATGTGTAAGAAAATCGTCCAAGCTTTGCATACCTTTTTTTTAGAGTTGGCTTGTCTGCATTTCCCCTTTTATAAAATAGAATAAGAATCTCAAGAAAAACTAATATGTGGAAAACGGCACAAATATTCAATAGACGACGACGGCTTATTTGAACGGTTTTTTGTGTAAGCGCTTTTAACGGTTCGCATTTAAGCGGCAGAAGTTTTAGATTAAATGAAAAGTCGAAGAAACCTGAGGGATTACCTCCATTTTAATGTTTTCTGGAGCAACTTAGTCGGAAAAACGTCTGTCTGTCGTCCGTTCGATCTGAAAATTTTAAAACATTCTTTTCTCACCACGAAGTTGCGTATTTATCGGGAACGCAGTTATCCCACCACTTTAGGATATAGCTGCCATACAAATTTACCTTTCAGAATCAAATCCTTTTTAAAAAAAAACTTTGAGATTAAGAACTTTTTATATAATTTTATACTATAACAAGTAAGGAAGAGCTAAGTTCGAGTGCAACCGAACATTTTATACTCATGCAATATGGAGGAATCAATGCCTGGGAAATACCTTAAAATGTTAACCACAGGATCGGAATCCAAGCAATTTTTTATATATATACTATACATATATATACTATATATAACTTATTGGTCGATATATGCAGTACAAAGTCACTCGGAARTTCAAAAATCTTTACATTAGGTATATGAAGGGCCAAAGGAAYTAAACCCATTTTTGATAAACAGGCATGCCATCGTCAGAGAAGGATTGTCCCTGATTGTCACACATTGACCGATATTTTCGTTCAAACGTCAACTACAGGAGTGAAGTCAAAACATTTCTAAGTGCTTAAATCGTTTTCGTTTATTTGAAGAATTTTGGGCCTTAAGGTATTACTCACTTTTTCAAAAGTTTTTTTTTTACAGGCGACCAAATTAGAGTTTTATATCTAAAATCAGAGTTTTATATCTAAATTTAGTCCTTAGTTATGACACTTTCACCGAATTTCAACTTTTCTCGTCATCCTGTCTTTTATATATGCATAACCCTGTATCTATTAGTTTGTGATATATACAACTGTTAGAATTGCATTACATTAATATGTCAGATCTTTTTGTCTTGGATTCTAGTAGAAACTTGCCGATAAATTTTGAAACTTAAGACTCAATTGAGGGATGATATTGAGATGAAATCTCAAGCTCAAGTATATAATCCCAAAAAAAGTTGCAAATTAGCCTTTCAAAATTAAATAATATTCCCTTTCACTCTTTGTACCGACTAAATGTGCTGAAAATTTCAGCACAAATTCAAAAATGTAAAAGCAAATATTTATTACTTAGCTCACATTTTTATATGTATGTACTTGGGTTTGCATTCATCGCATACTTTGTGCGCTTAGTCAGACTTATTTACTTTATTTTCAATTTAAATGTTATCTATCTTGCCCTTCCTGTTATATTGGCGCACACTAACATTCGCCGCAAATTCTCTTCCAATTCTCTTCATATAACTTGTTTACGGCTATTTGCTGCCAATATAAACGTATTCTATTGAGCAAAGGAATTCCACTTTCAATAAATGCGACAAACTCTTCTTATTTCTTCGTTTTCTAATACCTCTTCGTACTCATTTGGAAAAGTTTTAATTCCTTCTCTCAGCTGCTCGAGCAGCTTCTAACACTCGAAGAAATACCAAAGCAAGGTTAGCGCAGCATACAAACCTTTGGTATGTGACGCTGTGCTTCATTGGATTGCTTAGTGTTATGTGTGAAGTCATGTGCAAGAACTTGCAAATAAAAAAGTTTTATTTAATAAAAGTAGGCTTGTTGTAAAAAATTATATACGATAGTGTTATGTAGAAAATATTTAAAAGAGAAAATTTTTTGTACCTATTTACTTAGCCAACAAGTTKTGTACTCTGACTGGCATTTCAAACCCTTTTTGTACTTAAATTATAGGAATGTTTTGTGTATGCTAATTTTGAGGCTAATACATACGATTTTTGGCAGATTTTTAGCAGAACACAGTAGAGTATATTTTTCAGAAACCAGCTCATAGCTACATAAATACTAAYTACACCAATATCAACCATTTTAGATTAAGAGTAAAGAGATTCACTTTCTTAAGTCTATTTTGTGTTTAAAATTGTATGCCTTTTTGTCGGGAAGGCATCTAATGCAGTTTAGTTTTTCATTTTGCGTTCTGTTCGAAGTTTTTGATAAGTGGGCAAAATATCTATAAGACCCGGCTTTCTTTTGAAATCTTGTCAAAATTTGTATACCATAATTTTTAATAAATTGGCCTATAATTTTTGTTGTAGTGGTCAAACTCTATTTTTATAAACGCCATCGAAAGTTGTTATTTCCTTACTCGTAATCACTACTGTCAATATTTTTGCTAGCTAATTCCTTGAGCTCTATCTATTTAAAATTCTCTTATTGTTTTTCTTCTCCGTCTATATTTTCAAATATCTTTTTAATGTTTGCCTCAACTAATAAGTGTTAAAGCTTTGCTGCATTGGTGGGATTAAGGTATGCAACAGGGTATTCAGATATACGATTTCGGGGAATCGCCGGGTTGAAATATTGTGTAGTTGAAAAAGTCTTTTCGCATTTCTAATCAAACTTTAACTGATTTTTTTAATATTTATTTGGTATGGATTGACCGAAAGAAATGGTAGTCCGATGGTGCAAGGTTAGGGTTATATGGGGGATGCATCAACACATCCGAGCTAAGCTCTCTCAGCTTTTGTCGACTCATCAAAGATGTTTGTAGTCTAGCGTTGTCCTGACGGAAGACGAAGCCCTCTATGTTGATCAGTTCTGGCCGCTTTTTTTTCGATGCTTACCTCAATCTTATCAGTTGTTGACAGTAAAATGAAGAATCAGTCGTTCGACTAGGCTGAAGCAGCTCATAATGGATGATTTCTTTCCAATCCCACCAAACACTCAGCATAACCTTTYGAGGCGTCCATCCTGGCTTTGTGACCATTTCTTGAGCTTCACCACGCTTGGACCATGATTTTTTCACACATTAATGTCGTATTKTATCCACTTTTCGTTTCCTGCTACCATTCGCTTCAGAAATGATTCAATTTCATTTCGTTTTAGCAAAGAATCGCAGATGTTAATTCGGTCCATAAAATTKTTCACAGCCAGCCGTTTTTAAATAGTTCAAAACCGTTTGATGATGAATGTTAAGCTCCTTAGTGTTGTCATGGCTGCTTATGTGAGGGTCCATCTTTTTCATAATTTCATCGACTTTTTCAACGATAGGTTGACCAGAATGAAGTGCATCTTTCACATCGAAATTTCCAGAACGTAAACGATCGAACCATTGTTGTGCCACATGAACTAATATAGCATCGTCTCCGTACTTAAATATGTTTAAAATATTTTGTCAAGTGCTTTAAATGTGCGAAATAGAACCTTTGGGGGAGTGACACATCAGGCTAGACCGGTCGGCTGTTTCAATCTTTGATCGGGTTTTTCTTGAAACAACGTTGTCAAATGTGGTGAACTGGTGATAAAGATTTCTTAGAAACTAGTAAAGCGATCTCATTGAAAATTTTCATAGTTCATTTAAATAAAATGACTTAGTGATTGGTCGCAGGTCTTTTTTAGAATCCAACTAACTTTTTCATGGCGATTTGTGATAAAAAGCAGATCTAAAATCATATTGTTTTGTTTCCTACTACATTTTTTTTCCAAATCTTCCGTTAAATCACGACTTGTACTTATCTACTAATCGATGAATTTTGAGTTTTTTGATTTTAAATAAGTCCTTCGTCCCCGCGAGTAGATGTTTTTGGGCGCTGTCTCTGGAAATCTGCTGATAAAGGCTGAATTTCCAAAAATTATTTATGAAAAATTCACAAAATATTATACAAATGTTGCTTTGATATACTCAAAAGTTCTAATAAATTAATTATTTTAATATATAACAAAAACAAAATTCYTGTGAAAATAGGCATTTTTTTGGTCATCAAAACCCATGTAATCTCTACAGTGGGGTCTTCCTATACTATATTGTTATTTGAACTTTGGTTTTCCTGTTTTTGCCTCATACTTCTTTTTATATTTACTGACTTTAATTAAATCTTCAGCACACTTTTACGTATAATATATAACAATTGTATGAGAAACGTAGGAGTATGCATTGTATAAGCTGGCAAACAAAAATAGCTTTAAACCGATAAACTTTGCATTGTTGCTCTCGTCGTCTCTTGATCGAAATTAATATGAATTACAAATTTTTTTCAATATACACACAATAATGGTAGTCAGTGTGTATAGTAGAGCAAAATACTTATTTATAAAGCATAAATGACCAAGCGCACAGCATTGCATCGAGCAAAGGAAGTTTTACACACACCTGCGCATACTATACGTGGTCGACGGCATTATTATGCAATTTTAATACTTTGGCGCTGGGCTTTCAGCCAAAGCGTCAACAACTTCTACTAAAGTGACTCAATCGCTCACACCTATATATATACACACATATTTATATGTTATATATGCATATGTATGTGTATGAGTGTAGACTTTTACGCCCACGCCTTTGCATGTTGCAGTTTTAATTACATATTTCTTTGTGTTTGTTCAATTTCAGGTGGGCAACTTGGCTAACGATGGCATCAAATTGGCGACTGGTTCGAAAGAGCGGCGCTGCTCCATGTCACCACATGACGGACTAGAGGAAGAGGCACGCGGTGGCACTCTACGCGCACTGTGGACACATGGCGGCCCAACATCGGCTTTTGTACACATCGTCATCGCTGTGTGTTTGCTGTTGCCGCGTCTACTCTTGGAGGCTAGAATAATTGAAAACGGACTACTGCCAAGAGGTAATTACACAACTAACCAACGCTCAAATCAAACGAAGCCAAAAACCGAAACCCCCAAAACCAAAGTGTAAATGTTGTCACGTCAATGTCTGTTGACTGTTGACTGTTGACTGTGGACTGGTGGTAGGTGACAGGTAGACGGCCTATCCGGCTAACTGATTGGTTTAGCTAATATAGGCATATACGAACTTATGCGGATACTATAAATACATCTATATCTACATATGTATTCTGCATGCAAGCGCTGTCAAGGGAAATGAGGAAGCGTGAAACTGTTTCCGAAATGCCTATAAAGGAACAGATATGTACTGAATATGTTCGTGTTAAAATACGTTCCCAATAACTGCCTGTTTACATACTTTAATATGGTCTTATGAGTAAAAATATAGATTATGTTTAGCGTAATGAGATTACATGAGTACAAAAAAAAAATATTAGTATATAGTAAATCTGTCCCGCACTACCATACATTCATTACAATAATTTCGGACCTTTCTGTTGCTCGAAAAGCTATCATAACTGCTACCACATCGGCAACAGTCGTTAATACTCGTCTCATATAAATGTATATGCATAGTGAATCACATATGTACGATTAAAGCCAATCGGAACTTCCAAATATAGCTAGGTACTTACCAACGAAGTGCAGGTCTTGCGCTTCCTCTGCTTCATTCTGTGAGTACTGTGTCGAATACTTTCAGAGCTGTAGTGTTTTCGTCCATTCGAGCCTCATGACCCAGCCATCGTAGCCGCTGTTTCTGACTTCACTGAACTATGTCAATGATGTCAATGCCACCGTAGAACTCGTACAGCTCATTGTTCCGTCGAATACGATACTCACTGTTACCAGTGCGCAAAAGAACATAAATTTTAAGTAGAACCTTGCTCTCGAAAACTCGTAACGTCGACTCATCAGATTTTTTCTGCATCATATAGTAGGACGGGAATAATGAGTGACTTATAGAGTTTGGTCTTTGTTCGTCTAGAGACTACTTTACTTCTCAATTGTCTACTCAGTCCAAGGTAGCACTTGTTTATTTAATGACTGGAGATACTTCGTTTTGTCCTCGTTCACAACCAGGCCTATTTGCTTCGCTTCCTTATCTAGTCTGGGGAAAGTAAAACTAACGGCACGGATCTTGAGTTCAATGATATCAATAGCTGTACACTCTTATAGAAGATTGTACATACTCGATTAAGCTCTGTAGCTCGAATTATTTTCTCCAGCAGTAGGATGAAGAACTCGCACGACAAGGAATCACCTTGTCTGAAACCTCGTTTGGTATCAAACGGCTCGGAAAGGTCCTTCTTGAACCTGATAAGCTTTTGGTATTGCTCAACATCAGTTTACATAGACCGTATTAGTTTTGCGTGGATACCAAATTCCGTCATAGAGGCAGCCACTTTTCTTGCTGTCAAATGCAGCTTTGAAATCGGTGGTGTGCGTCGACACTCTTTTCACGGATCCTTTCCAAAAATTGGCGCGTGGTAGGTATCTGATGAGTTGTTGAGTTTCCAGGCCTACAGCCACACTGATAAGGTTCAATCAGTTTGTCGACTGTGGGCTTTAGTCTTTCACAYCATACGCTTTATATGCGATACTGAAGAGGTTTATCTCACGATAGTTGGCGCAGATTGTGGTGTTTCTTTTAGAGGACTGGACAGAACACAACTCAATTCCAATCGTCAGGTCCATATTCCACAAATTAGCTGATGCATGCTCAAAGCAGTTCATTGTGATCAATTTTGTGTATAAGCAAATATTTCTTTAAAAAGTGATACATATTTAGGGGTTTCATAAGTTATAAGTTATAACGATCCGAAAAGTTCAGTTTTGTATTTACGTAAACTTATTTTAGTATGAAATTCAACAACAAATCTTTTAAACTAGTTTAAACAAATATGATTTTATGATTTAACGTGCTTTATGACACATTGTGAGTACCCCAATTAATATTTGGTATAACTTTCTTTGGCATCAAATGACTTTTGTGCTTCTCGAATCATTGTCCCGCTGGGAAAACAATGTCTGAAACACTTACAACCTAATCTTCTACAAAGAGAAGTCACTGATTACCCAGAATTTCTTTTGCATTGACATCTGCCGTCATATTACCCRCAATACCGGCTAGTCCACCAATACCGTTAGTGGTTGAGTTTAGGCCTAACGTGGTGCTTTCTTAACTTCATATTCTTACTTTTCCAAGCCCACTCGCGGCCATATGATGCTAGCCCGTTTATCTTATAATATTTTACATATGAGAGAGGTAACTCTTGGGGGCTTTAAGAATTTTATTAAACAAAGTGATAACGAAGCATCATACATAGTACCACCCAAACATGTCATAAATTTTGCTTCCGTTAAAAAAAATTTTTGCTAAAAATCAAACTTTAATRCTGAAACATACGAAAGCGTGATAGATATATATGTGAGTCACTGTATGTAAATGCATTCAGTAGTTTAATATTTAATTCCTCTTAAATTGCAATTTTAATTTTTGCACTTTTATTCGCTTCATCAATTGTTCMGTAATTTTAATAGCATTTTAATTAAACTCGCTTTTGACTGTATGTGCAAGCGTATGTGATTTCCGGTCGATAATAAATTTATTTATTGTGTATTGCGATTGTGGTTGTGGCTTCCTCTT
>NW_017535396.1:129644-147310 GCF_001853355.1 Bactrocera latifrons
ACAATTGCCGAGAATGCTCTTAACAAGATTGTTAGAACGATGCCTTCCCAACAAGCCTTCTATTACTTCTTTGATTGCCTGCCATGCATTCAATTCAGCGTTAATCAAAATATTGTTGAATGTGTCACTTTTAATCAGCTTTCGTATATCTGAACCATTTAGTACGCCTGATTAGAAAAAGTGAATTTTTTAAGATGGAAAACCATGGGAAATAAGGAAAAAATTTAAAAGATCATAAAAAAACTGACACATACGAACGCTAAACCCTTGAGGGTTTTACTATATGGACCTAGTACCATCACCCGGACTTGGAATTTCTCACCCCCCAGATTAGCTGTTGTACTGTGTAATTATAATTATTGTTATACCCTGTAGAGGGTATGAAGTTTATAATATTCGAAAGGAAATTACKGAAACTCTCTTAGTATATATATGCGAYCTGRGKGACTAAGTTTTTGAGATATTGRTATGAAATTTGCTGCACATGCATTTCTCCCTAAGGACCTGCTTATTTGTCGGAACCGCCGATATCGAACAACTGTATCATGTAGCTGCCATTCAAACTGATTGATCCAAATCAAGTTCTTGTATGGAAAACTTTTTCCATTACAGTTTATATAACTATATATGTATGTGTTTCCTTTGCGTGTGAGCATAACATCTTGTGGCCAAATTATTTGTGTTTCAACTCGACTTTAGCAGTTTTGCTTGTGAACCGCGATAGCGCTTTATCATATTTTTTGTGATATTGTCAACTCTTTAACGTCGATTTAACATGAATATCATTGTCAGATTGTTCTACGTTTTGCGCGGCTTAAATAATTAATTTTAATTATTCTTTATTTTTTGCCTCGCCGCTATTCATGTGCGTTTGTTGGCTTGGTTTCGGCATATACACTCTATTAAATCAAATTTACCAGCAACTACATTTCATTTCAATTAAGAGCTGTTAAGTAATGCTTGCATATTTTTACAAAATATCAGCAAATTTAATATTGAATCGCAATTTTATGTAAAAGTGAATTTGATAATATTAATAAAATGCTTGAATTGCTATTGTATAACGCTCTGCACATTCGATTTTCTCATTGCTTAATTTGATTAGCCAATTGAATTATAACACTGCCACGAAGTTAAAAAATGGCAATGAGTTGGCAGTCAGTGAAGCGCCAAATTGTGGTTTGCTTTGATTGCTCGTTTGTAAATTCAATTGTTTGAATATTTATCGATCAAGCGTCCAAAAAATTGTTGTGGCCCTAATATATTATAATTTGTTTGCAAACTTTATATACACAATATAATAAATTTAAATCATTAAAATTTTAATTAAGAATATATATAACAAATGATCCAAGTAGAGGTATTTTTTCAATAAAATTTTTTTTGACAGATCGTACGTGAGTCGTGTCAAGTCGTTTTCAGTATTGTTTGGCATTTTATCATGAAAGGACTTATGTCTGAACAAGGTTTACAAGTTTACTACGATTCACGTTTTATAAAGAATTGTTTCGCGTGCTTCGCTCAACTCATGGTCAACTGATTACCTACTGAGCGTACTATTCACAACAGCTTTGATCGCTCGTTTGAKCTTGAGAYCCAGAATTATTYTTTGGATAACATTCGAYCGAATATAACACATCCAGCATGCAGCGATGAAAAGACAGCAGTCGAAGCTGAGAATGTATACGCAGACCGTGGAKARTCGATTTGATGCCGTTCGCAGCAACTCGGRCTGACGTTTGGATTTTACRTCGACATCTTAAATTGAAAGCACACATAATAMAGTTTTTGTGCAAGAACTGAAGCCGCTCTAYMTTTCCAAGCGAAATCGCTTCGTTCTATGGGTTCTTGAAAAGTTCCAAGTAGATCCGACTTTTTCGAGTTCAATTTTGTTCTGCGATGAGGCATATTTCTGGTTCAATGGGTATATAAACAAACAAAATTGCCATATTTTGGTCAAAGAGCAAAACTGTAATTTCATCCAGTAAAAACACAGTTTGGTAGCAGTTTGTGGGCTGGTGGAATCATCGGTACATATTTGTTGAAAAATGATGTCGGTGAGAACGTAACCGTCTATGGCGTCCGTTGTCGCGCCATCATAGCCGACTATTTGATGCCTGAAATTGAAGCTCGTGATCTCGGCAGCATTTGTTTTTAACAAGACAGTTGCGACACGTCCAGTTTTTCCAAAAAAAAAAAAAACAGACTATCATTTGCTTCGAAGTGCGGCTGTCGTGAAACACTTTGGTTGGATTCAACTCATTTGGAAACACACATAAAATCGACTGCAGCTGCTTACTTTCTCGCTCATACGCGCAAATCCAAGAGTAATCCTGTCACGTTGTCATAGACGTGTTTAGAAGCACCGCTACCATATCTTTTAACATTTCTCTCGACCAAAAGCGAGGGTTTCTTTTTTCGATGGACAAATTGTGAGAGCTTCAACGTGAAGAAATTTTTTTGCGGTCAAATGTTCATGCAATATTATCGTACGCTGGCGCCACGAAAGAATATCGTSTTCTCACTATCTCTATAGAACACATGATAGTCTTGCAATACCAATATGCGYACAAGATCAATAGTTTTCGTACCACTACTGATTTTGGGTACTCGTCACGAAATTCGTATTGGAGTGATCAATGATCTCTATTGAATTCACCATACCATTACTAAACACTGCTTCTTGATGGAGCCTCATGAAAAATAATAGCGTAAAAATGTTAGCGATATAATTCAAATTTTTGGGTAAAATGAATATTCTAGTTACCGTAAAGAACAAAAATCAGTACGTTTTCAATATAAATTTTTTTTTATTTCTACTGTTTCGGCATCCGCTTCAAATACTCGTCATCCCAACCAAATTCACGATCTTCCCTCTTCACCTAAGTCAWATATAACATTCTTGACCACTAATCGTATATATATATATGTATGTATGACTAGACGCAGATTAAATTGCATTATATCATTGACTATGCATCGTCTTTAGCCGCTTTAGATTTCCCAAATCCATTAAGTTTATGAGCCAATAATCAAATTGAAGAAACACCACTTAAAGAAGACACTCAACAGCAGTTAAACGAACGAACAGTTGTTCATGGAAGAAGAAAATACCAAATTAAGTGCCCRCTTCAGCCATTGAAGCAGTAATAAATAATTAATTTTGGCCCATTTTCAGCGAAAGCAKCACAGCGTAATGGGAAAAACGTCGTTTAGTAGACATAAAACAGTTATGCCAACATTAGTRGCACACAAACACACGCACTTATACATACTAGGCACTCATATACATACATACACGGGAAAGCGAAGCGCCTAAAATGCAAAGAAACTGAAGGAAATCACAAAGATTTTCTAAAATTCTAGCAGAAAAGCAAGCACTTCACGGCAAATTAAGGCGGTGCCCAGCTGTGTAGGTGTTGCGCGGAGGAAAGGGGACGCACCGCAGTTTATGCAGTACAGAATGAGCTTGTGCAAATATAATAAAACTCTTATCATTATTCATGCTAAAGACTTAACGAGTTTGTTCGCGCATACATTTAACTTTTCTTCGGTTGCCACGACCTGCGTCAGCCGCACAGCAGCGTTGCTTTTGCGATTTTCTTAAGCAATAAGCCAAATATCCTAGCACACACACATATAAATATGTATGTATGCATGTGTGTGTGTGACAGTTTAGAAATTTCACCAAATATTCAACGTCGCGTCTTCTACAGCTTAACGCTCTGTTGTCAATTACATACACCGGCAAAAGAATTTCTATATATGTATGTAACTATTTGAATGTGTGTGTGCGTTATTTCCTTTGTTGGCTTGTCACCCTATCATTTTACTCCTTTTCTTATCCTCGTTAATTCAACATGCGACTTTTTCTTTGYTTTGTGCTGATCCATAGCGATTTGACGGTTTTCCGTGCCATTTGCCAGCGTCGCTCTTAACAGTTCGCTCTTTACATTTAACCCTCTAATAGTTAAAGCTTCTTACTCTTTTTTTTTTTTTTGTTTGTTTTTGGTTGCCTTAATATTTTTTCCGTTCCTTGGTTCTTTCTGACTGCTGCTTAATTTTAGTGGCACACTTGATCGCACTTCGTTGGATTTCAACATTTTCAACATTCCTTTCTCAGTTGCTGCTCTCTTATTTCCTCGCCACAAATTTTTGAAGCAGTGGAGTTTTCTTGYTGGCTTTGATTTCAAATATCCGGTTTCTTCATTCTCCTTATTTTTAATATCTAATATTTTGGTTTACTTTTTTCTCTGACTTAATAGCTAATCTGCTATTAGTGTTTGGTTTTGAGAGGCGTTTAAATTTCATACTCCAATTATTTGCGGCTCACCAACTTTCGTGCTTTCTTTTATTGTTCTTTTTTTTCAAAATGTAGTTTTTTGCAATTGCAAATTATATTTTGTCATATTTTCGAATATTAATTCAATATTCAAAATATATTCGGATACACCCATTTGAATAGAAATAAACTTAGAGAAGAATATACAATCTAATGATCCGATCTCCCTAATTTTTCATTTGAATATTTGCTAGTTTTCTTTCTATCAAACAATRCGTTTTCGTTAAATCAGTAAACTCGTAATTAATATATTTTAAACTAGAGGACCCCTCCACGCTTCATTGTAGCTGATAAGTAGATAATACTACAACTACCATCTATATTATTTCTATTAGTTGAATTATAACAATTAGTTAATGAGATATAGGATTTTTGTGAAGGTTAGTTTACAAAATAATGGAATTCGTGTGTGCATTTCGTGTATTAATAAAGCCTTGCTTTTAGGAGGAAAATATTGTTGAATTTGGGCTCAGGCAAATCCACCGATGAAARGATATTTTCTAAGCTTAAAGAGGCGAAAGCTCTGTGCGAATTGGGYGCCTCGCAASTTCATAATCCAACAAACACAACGAATAACTGATTCTGAGAAGTGTTTGATTGCCCYCTAATCGTAATAAAATCGAATTTTTGCGTCGGTGTTTGACAATAGAAACATAGCTCCATCATTTCCCACTGAAATCCAATCGACCGTAATTCTAATGGACTGCACATGATGAACCGGTTCTTAGGCGTGGAAAGACGAAAAATTCGGCTGAAAAGGTTATGCCATCAGTCTTTTGGAATGCACGTCAATGACTGATTACTGAGCCAGTTATAATCTATTTCAGTGTACTCTTCCAAATACTWAGCAATTGTATTATTTTGAAGGATGAATATGTTTAAAATTGTACGCATATATTTAAATGATTTCTACAAACATGAATTTTGAACAAATGATTATTATTTGAAATATAATTTTTGTATTTTTGAGTTGTATTAAATTTTGGAATAAAGAGATAAAAGGYGTCCTATGTTCTTACACTGGATCTAAGCTACTTCCACACCAATTTTCAGCCAAATCGGTTCAGCCGTTCTTGAGTTATAAATGGTGTAACTAACACAACCTTCTTTTATATATATAGATATGCAACTATGTTCAAYATCAAAAGTAGATATTTTTGGGGTCAAATAGGAGAATCAATCGATTCAAAAAGAAATTTTAGATTTTTTTCTTACTTTTTCTTCTCGAGTTATTTCTCTTCAAACCAACCGTTCCAATCTACAGATTTGAAATTATCAAGGCTTATGTGTGCCMCGATTTATGAAATGGAAGAAACTTCAAATGCTTCTRTAAAATAGGTCAGAGATTCTGTGGATGATGTCTGTTGTGACATCAGCGAGGCTRATATAGTTTATATAGAATCTTAAGTGGAGCCACTAAACTTTCTAATCAACGAAATAACTTTGCTTCYTTAGTAATTTATATGTATACGAGTATAAACGTATTAACGTGTTCATATTGGAACTAGTCCCTCAGTTTTTCACATACATATGAATCTGAATTTTTGAACACGTTCTTTTCTTTCCAAGAACCGCTGACGCCACTGTACCACTATAGCAAATAGCTGCCATACGAACTGAACTATCAAGTTCTTGCATGTAAACTTTTTTTTTTTTTTTTGACATATTGTCATGAGATTGGGCATGCATTTTTATCAAAATCAACGCTATATTCTCCAATTATATTTTGCAGTTTAAAATACTTGTATGAAAACTTATTTATTTGTGAAGCATATTCTAGCCTCGGTGCAGCCGAAGTTAACGTTGTCTCTTGTTTCWTTGTCCTCTCTCCACTTTAATATATTATATATACACTTACTCAGTGGTATCTAAGCGACACTCAACACTCAAGTCTCGACGTTTTTGCCTAAATAAGTTACGCGCGTGTTAAGATAAGCAACTTAGTACATATTTTGTTTTATTCAGCCTTTTACCAAACTTTTCCATAAAGCACGAGCATTATTGACGGCCTTTTTGTGCCCGCCCGCACTTTGTTTGCTTATCGTTTCTTTGGGGATAGGYTAATGTTTTGCACCGCCTTTTCATTACTCCTAATGTTGAGCTCTTTTTGTTTGGCATCTTTCTGTTTATATTTATTTTTGTGTTGCTAACTTTTTTCGTTTTATTTAGTTCAACGCATTTTCATGTATATGAAACCAAAATTATTATTATTCATGAGGTTTACGGACAATTCTTGGCGTGCCTTTCAATTTATCCTGTTCACTAAGTCGATTGTGTGTGTAAGCGCTCCCAAAGAATTATTTTTCCACGTCGTTTGCTTCTTGTCTATAATTAAAAGAAATTACAAATAATTTTCGGTTTTTGTGTAAGTCCTCAATTCACGCGATAATTGCTTGAGATTGGGTTATATGGGCGGTGTAACTTTATTTATTATTTGCTTAAAGCAATTAAGCTAATAACTGAGTGATTTGGCAAATATGTGTGGGCTATATCTTACAGAATTTCGAACAAAGAATTGTAGAGGGGAACAACTGGAAATTAAAATTTGTACATAAATATATTTAATTTTATTTTATTTATTAAGTGAAAAATAATAGTACAATTGTTATCTTATAGAGTAAGAAGCACGAGCTGCCAGGGTTTACGTTTATAGGTGTTTCTAGGCATTAATTTCTGGTAAAGATTGAGGAGATAGATATCTTTAGAGGAAAAAAGTTCTTAAAAGCAAAATAATACTCTTAATTAACACTCTCTCCCCTTCAAGGTAAAAAATGTCAAACTGTACTTTATAAAATAACAACAACTCTTGTGAACTTTCAAGCTTTGTGGAATGACTTGTTTTTGCGTATCTATCCATAAAAATTGAGAAGTTTCGTCTAATACTTAGGTTAGGTAAAGCTGGTAATAAATCTGGTACTAGATAAAGTTCAATTTTTAGGTCCATGAAGAGTAAACATCCTTTAGGATGCCTGCGTTTGACGCGAATTTTAACAGACTCTTCGGCTTCACTATCGATACATCCTCCAGTCTATCACACCGCGTGCAGATGTTTACAGCATAGCCTTGCCAATGCGTGACAAGTGCACATGAGATGGTCCCCTGTTTCCCTGGTGCCCGTCTCTAAACATTTCCTGCAGTTATCCCGACCTGTCAGCTCCATCTTGCGGGCGTATGTCGTCACCAGACCAATTAGTATTCCCATCATGTTCCCATAGTCTTTTCTAGTGCCAACAGAAATTTTGTGTATTTTCGATTTACCGTTTTGCATATGACTATTGCAGTTTTGCACCCAAGTAATTCACTCCTATCAGTTTGATTGTCTTCGTCATACTTCTGTACAGATCGTCGTATAGACAATGCATGAGTTCGCAATGTTGATCACGTCTTCAGGTGCTAGCCGTACACCATTCTTGGCAATCTCGCACACTATTTCATTTTCTTTTGTGGCCTGGCACCCAATACTACTACTTAACATCCATATGATTCTATAAGCAAAACGATATTTTCCAAGTGCATTTATTTTATCATCATCAATTCATAAAACAAATTTTAAGTCTGCAAGCACTAGTTGTAGTACATAAATTTCAATGGATTTTATTATGTACCTACTCATATTAAAGCAAATTGAATATTTTCACTTGTCGTTCGGAGCGACAAGTAGCGCTCGAAAAAGTGCCACTCAAAGTTAACGGTTGAAATTCGCTAGACTTGCTAGAGCAGGCGAGCAAAAGAGTCACACCAGTTGTCGGACACCAGCTGTGGCGTTTGCTGCACTGAAAGCTTTGGCGGAAGTTATACTCATATTATATAGGATTTGCGCACGATTTAATGATGAAAAGGTATTAAACTGAAAATGAAGTAAAATTGTAGGAGCAGCGAAAAAGAAAAGGAAGTATACGATGTGGCGGTATGCAACTTGGGTGGTATTTCAAATCATAAAAATGTGAAATGCATAAACAAGAGTAAATGCTTGCGTGAAAAATAAAATATGAGTTTTAGCAAGCAGGCGGTGAAGTCAGAAATTGATTTAACTTGRAAGAATGCAGTGGTTAGCCGAACGKCTGACTATGACCGGTGTGCGTTGCTGGCTGGTCGTGCATTAACCCTTGTATTTGCATTACATATGTTTTCATTAAAAAACAGTTTTTCACATATTCTATATAAAATCAAAAGTAGTATTGTACTGTTTCATATTATCTGGGTGATTATTGTTTTTTAAACATTTTTGGCAAGGGTACTTTCCTAAAGAATTTGATTTCACCTGAGCTGAGGGCTGATAAAACARACACATAATTTATTTTATGTGAGAGTTGTACACCGAAGGAATTTAGTTACTGAATGTTTTAAAGGTACAATTTAGTAACGACCATATGTATCTTGAGACAGACCGCTATACATTCGAATAAAAAACATATTTCGATTCAACTTCGATCAGCTCAGAGCAACATTTGTTTCCTCGGATAAAAAACAGCCTTTCTTCTCATATAAAGAATGAAATATTTTATGAGATTTTTTTATTATTACAAACACTATTAACAAAGAAATTCCGAAATTTTTGAAAAAAAAAAAAAAAATTTTAACTCGGACATTGCGACGCCATTTCCGGTGACCCTTTAGGCGAGGAAGATAACTCCTTACAGGATCATCTAAAATGAAAAATAAGTGGTTTACTTGAAACCTTCACTTATAACTTGGACGAAGGAAAAAATAAAACTGAAAATTGGATTTTTGGCAGACGTTTTTACAAAAAAAAAAATCGAAAAAGAAGCCCTCGTTCAAGTCTTTAAGATTTGTATCAAAGACCTGCGTAAAATTTCATGAAGATCGGTTGATTAGCTCTCGACAAATCTTTTAACCCAAYTCAAAAACACTGTTTCGAGAAGAACGTGTTTAACAACGGCACACTTAGGCTAACTAGCCTTGAGCGAACAAGTTCTCAAGGTTGTATCTCCAACACTGTTACTCGGATCAACTTCAAGACGATATTCTAGAGGTGTCGTAGAATTTAATAAGATATTGAAAAAAAGGAAACGTAAACTCAAGTAACAACTTAATCAAAAATTAATAGATTTTGAAGAAGATAGGGTTCATATGTTCCCGACAACAGATATATCTAGCTCATCACTTTCTCCTTYACTCTTTAATAGCAAAAATAATAAATTTATATCCCTATGGTAATCCATATCCGTTCAAATAATTTTACTTCTCTCATGTACCAGTTGCAACGGGAGGGTTAGTAACGGCGCTAATATTTATGGTTCTCTCTCTCTCTTTCTAACAGTAAATGTAATAAATTCTTACCTTGCGACATAACCCAAATTTGGGAGCTCTTTTGCGGCAATGATAACACAAGGGTTAAAGGCCGTTGTCCTATCTGTTAACGAAAGAGTTATGCCCACGGTTTTATTGATTTGAATCCAATATGAATGAGAAATATGCAGCTGCCAGATAACTTGAAGCCGGAAATATAAAGAAGCAGCATGGAAAGTGTATAAGAAAATCATAAACAAAATATAAAAAKAAAACAAATCAAGAAGTGTTTGTGCATAGGAAAGTGTGTGCTGGAATGTACAATAAAGCAATAGCAAACATAAAGTGAGAAAAAATCTGGAATAATAGAAATAAGCAATGTTAAGAGAAAACATGCAATTTACGAGTACCACGCTGCATGTGGCAATGAAAGGAAAATGCATATACGCGCACATGCACATGCAGTTATACAGTTATAATAGGTATGCCSGTCACGCGGAGAAATTACATCGGCAATATATTGGTATGCGCATCCCGGCTATAACAAGCAGCTAAGCGTTCGCACACACAGAAAGAGAGATGATGTACAATGCAAGCCAAGCGAAAGCCCAACAAATAACAAAAACAACATCCAGCTTGTGATAGTCCTGCTTACAACAAGCTGCAGCAATATCAGCGTGAGCAGCCAAAGGGCACCACAAAATCAAGACAACAGGCAACCGTTAATGGCATTAAAAATAAGAAACAAGAATCATAATAAAACCAGTGGAAACACACAATTTAAGAAAAATTGCAAAAGTAATTGAACTGCGTTAAAGTGAAGTGAAGAGTACTTAGTTTGGAATGCAAGTATGATTGCAAGAGGGCTATGTATGTGAAGGATAATAGATGTGAGGCTGGTGGCCCGCGCTTGCCGTCAACGCTCAACTCAACTCCTTTGCAATGGCAATAGCAACAATTTAAACTGGCAACTCTGATAATTGGCAGCCGTTGCGGGGGATGCCAGACATCGACGGCTGCCAGTAATCATTGCAAAGAAATCACAATCTGCCGGCACAGCTGCGCTCTGTGGGGTTTATTGCGGCTTTCAGCTTCGTATTATAAAAATAGAAGCAAGAAATGCGCATACAACTTGCTACGCCATTCCCAGCCCTGCCATACTATGCCATTTTTAATTCAACAACAAACGGGCGGTGCAGACAATGTGCAAAAACAAAGAAAAAAAAATGCATGGAAAATAAAGAGTAAAAATGAAAATTGCTAGCCAACAGAGTGGCTGTCGCAGCGACAACATCGTTTATCACTGCAGCGTGGGTGGCACAGCCGTGGATTGGTCTATTGGAAGGACCTACACGCAGTGGCTGAAGTTGCATGTGGCAGCGTTCTCGGTGGGCTTGTTGGACTTGTAAGTTGTTGTCGAATTCGCCTTTCGTTTTATCATCTGACTATTAGTGTCATCATCATCATTGTAATAACATCAGGCCGGCGTTCACTGTTCGCGTTTCGATAGCACCACAATGCACTTGATAAGTGTGGCCTTACAAGGAGAAGAAATTCAGCATACTAAATATCTCGTAATGCCCGTAAAGTCGTATGTAATGGGTGATCGAAGTGTAGATACTTTTTCAACAGTCGTTCTTCGACAGATCATGCATGAGTCGCAACCCAAAAATTTAAAGCGTASAAAATACAGTTTACATAAGAACTGAAGCCGCTCGAACTACCTCATCGCTTCGCTCTATGAGCTCTTGAAAAATTCCAAGAAGATCCGATGTTATCGAGGCAAATTCGTTCAGCGATACKKCCCATTACTGRCTCAATGGATATATAAACAAGSTAAATTACCTAAAGAGATTCAGGAGCTGCCTTTCACACAGAAAAAARAATTTGATGTGAAATCATCGGCCAATATTTCTTCAAAAATGATGTTGGTGAGAACGTAACCATCACTAAACTATAAAAGTCTATGCAGTCAATCCCACTTCGATTGAGGCCTTGGAGCAAAACATCACGCGTTTCATTCGCCAGTTACCATCGAAATGTTCGAACGAAAATAAGTCTTACCCGATAGACCATCTGTGACGTAGACGCAGCCAACATTTGAAAGAGATAATCTTCAAAAATAAAATAGCAAAGAATGTTCTTACCAATGATAATAAATATTCCCCATTAGATTTGAAGTTTCGGTGACCTCAAAATTGATCACCCTTTTATTATATATGCTCTCACCAAACAGCAACAGTTTTACTCCAGATATAATATTTAAAATCAAATAATTGAAAATGCAGCATAGAATAAAATTACTTCGCCAGTCATATTGTTTTCTGGCTGCAAGATTCGGTTTTGTTAGTAYATAAATGGCTTGGTTGAACCCTGTCAATGTGCCATAATTAAATAATAATTAAATACAAGTTAAGGGCGTTGACTGATATCTACTCTTATGATATACACTCAAACAATTGAGGCCTGATACGAAGTACCTGTTTATGTCCCGACTTTTTGGCCAAGTGAAATTGGTTTTCTGCAATGAGATTATACAAAGAAGCAACGAAAGAAAATTATTATAGGTTATAGGTTTATAGCAATCAATTTCACTAGTTCTATCTGGGTATAAGTCATAAGGCCACAACCTTACTTGATTAAATATTGTTTGAAASCACTTAGGGTTTAGACTTGCTCTGACCCTATTTTACTCCTTTTACATTACTTTACGTCACTTTTACTCTTGAGCAGATATATAATATGTAGCTGTAGAATGATGATGGGTAACGGCATGAGAACTTCCAAAATGCATCAAAGTGAATATCTCAGTAGCTCAACAAGTTCATTCTTATCTGCCTATGATATCCATTGTAAGCGGATTGCAAAAGTCTTGTAAACGTGGTTTCTGAAAATAGTAACACAAGAACAATGAAGAACTTTTAGGTTAAGCTGTTTCGTCGCTTGTAGCACAACACAACACATTTAGAGCGGTTAGATAATGTGTCATAACCATATGATTTTCTGCATAATGTATAAATATCGTACATAACATGAAATTGATGACATAAATGGCAACTCTATACGCAAATGCATAAAAACATATACACTTGTGGAGAAAGCCCTATGCGCTCATATATGTATACTTATAACATATAGTATATCTACATATACATACATATATGTAAATTTGTGTGCATATTAAGCACTGCTACCTCATCAAATCATATTTTCGATCGTAAAACACTGCCTCGCGTCGTAAAATGAAAACACATAAAAAATAAAGGAAATATCAAAACAGTGTTGATGGTGTTTCTATGTAAATTATTTACGATTGTTTTTAAAAGACTTTTTAACGGACCTCATGGACAATGCGAAAATGTTGCAATATGTGATATGTGATATGTTAACGCTTACACATTCACAGGCGCATACTGTAAACAAATAGCAAGTACGTACATAAGAAAATATACAGAAATATCTGAGCAATATTGTGAAATGTTCCCAAGGAATTTGCTGCCGATATTCGATTTAAAGATTGCATGAAACAGTTAATTTTTTATTGATTTTTTCTTGGCGCCATCGGAACTTGAAAATTATTTACTTATTTCCTTCAACAATGTTGATGTTTATTCTTGAAATATCTATAAATAAACACTTGAATTTTAAAACTGTTAATAAATATTTTTTTTTTTTATTCCAAAAAATCGGTTTTTTTGGTCGCACTAGGAGTCATTAATGCCTCGAGACTTACTAAATTAACTTTGGTTTAAGAGATTCAATTTTAATTCATAAAAGTAGATGGAATTATTATAGAGGTTACATCTTTTACAAATATTTCGAAGAGTCCATTTCCATTATTAAATATTTCATAATAAAAGAGCGAGAAATCTTATTGCTTATTCATACAATTTTAAAGAATTTTTGTATTTCAAAGTTTAAACCAAAAAAAACTTTAATGTAAATCGAAGGTTCGAACGTCATTCATTTGCTTAAGTCCAGCAAATTTCTCAATCTTCTATAATAAAATATACAAATATATTATTATATTATATACATAAATATTTTTCTTAGCTTCGAGAAATTAGGCACTAATAGAAGATACAAACATTTTATATAATAACAAACTTTCCTATACTTACTTTAATACATTATACCGTTATGAATAGAAAAAAGAACCAAATTCTTATTATTTAAATTGTCTTAAAATATAATATTTGTCGAAGCTACACAAGGCTACTTAGCGAAGAAACCAAAAAGCTTTTTAAATGTGTTGCCGTAAATATAGATATTTGTCATTGAGATTTGTCTTGTGAGTATATACATATGTGCATATAAAGATAAACATTACTATTTTCAATGATTTTCGAAAGAATTGTGTTACTATTTTCAGCCATCACTAATCAAATCCTTATTCCAACATACATTGATTTATTCGTTCATTTTATACAATTAATAAGAGATTATGTGTGTGCTGTCTTATTAAACATTGCATTTATATTGYTACTTACTTAGGTGTAGCTTTATTCGAACTTCATTCTAACATACATATGTACATACATTCAAATAAGTATTAGTATTGAATCAGCTGTATGGTCCAAAAACGTCGTACAGTGCGTATGAGTAACATTATTGGAAATTTTGGGCGGTTTTTACTTGATTCTTAAAGCAGTATTTTGTGGTATATAAACAAATTTAATTAACAACCATTAATGAAATACAGACATGACGGCCAGAGACATGGAAAAGTCTAAAGCAATTAAGTACATTGTGTATACATTTTATATATTTATGTATAGAATAACAAAAATGAGTTTACACATTTACAATTCTTAACRCTATGTTTTCGGTTTGTTGTTAACTTATAATTTTATGAGACTTTTAAGAAGCTCCTAATTGTATTTAAATGAAACATGTGTCAATATCCATATTTACRAATAAATTTTTGCTTTCGAAAAGAAAATGTTTCAAGTTTATCCTTTGCGCGACAGTGGCATCACAGTGCTTTTTAGAACAATTTGCATTTAAACATTCATTTGAGAAACCAAATTTTATAAACAAATTTTTTATTGCTTCATTTATTAATACRTACGTATGTATATGTATGAATTAYTCCACACTAGCTATAATGTCCACAATTTTATACACCACTCTACCCAATGGCATCTTAGTTGGGTAAATATTTTATATATTTAGGTATATTATGTTTGTYATGATAAGCGCTATCTAATGGAAAATTTTCCCAATGGAACTGCCTACACACTTTCATGACTAGCGCATATTTGCTGCTTCTTGTTGTATTAGTCGCCACAGCTGTCGTCCAATGATTGCTTTTGGTCAACGCTTGGCTTCATGTATTATGATCCGGGATAAGCTGAGACACTGATATTATTACTAAAGTTACTATCATAGCCACGAATATCTGCAGATATGTGGTTGAATATAACGTGCATATTACACTTACACTTTGCCCTTCTGCACTCCGCCAATCTCTCTTCACTGCATATCCTCGAGTTTGTCTCAAAGCATTTCATGTGATATAACAAATGATGATGATTTGTTAAAATTTGTCTTGTCGGCTTTCTAAAAGCTGCTCTGGCCAGTCACCAGCGCTCTATGTATGTATGTTTGTAGGTGGGTAAGAGTAAAATGATTGCCATATCTTCTCCTCCACGCTTAGCTAAACCTTTGTGCGGCGCTAAGCTTGTTTGATATTGTTGTTTAGCTGAAGCTTTGAGGACAGACACTAGAATATATTTGTAATCAAAGGCAAACAAGCGCTGAGCGCACAAGACTTTGAAAAAGGCAGCACATTTTTGTGATCTTCATACATTTCTATAGGTAGTCCTCTTAGTTGGGTATTTTTTCAATTGTCATTTATTTCATAAGCAATGAGTAGCTTGAGTAAGTGTAGTTTTGTATTCACGGAATTCTCAATTCATTTATCAACACTCATGTTTAGTTTGTCGGCTTATGGAATTTGTCAAAGTGAAGTGTTTTTGACTGTATTTTTGGCAACGAAGTACCGAAGTGCAGCTCCATCTATCAAAAGGGCTTATTTTGCTTCACATGAACGCAGCTGTCATAACAATTGGATTGTAGTAAATAAACCGAAATTTTATTTCATGTAGTGGAAGTATAATATTTGAGCAATGACAGTAAAATCAGAAGCTTTAGATTTAGATTTGAAAATATGCACAATCCTAAAACTGAGTAACTAGATCGCTTATATACAGACATAGCTAAGTCGAGGCAGCTCATCATGYTGATAATTTATGTATATGGTATATTTACCTTCGGGATAAACTTAATATACCCYGTTCAGTGYATAAAAACTATATATATTMTATAGAGAAACCACCATTAGACGGAYCCCTGGGGAACGGCATCCAAAAATTTGTATAAGTAAGTCGCAGCAATCTAAGAACGTATCATTTATGAGAAATGTTGTCGAAGTATTATTCCCAATGCATGTGCTCATTTCCTATATTAAGCGAAACGAAGTTATAGGGCCACCCTATAACTATTGGCTAAAGCGCCTGCAATAGATGGTATACCAAATAGAGCCCTAAGAAAAAACAAGACTCTAAGACCCAACTTGTCCAATGTGGGTATATTAGAAGAGGTGATCCCCGATCTGTGGAAGGTACAGCGTCTGGTTCTACTCCCAAATCAAAAAAACCACAAAAAGAACATTCATCATATCGACTTTTGTGCGTGCTCGACACGATTGGTAAAGTATACGAAAGCATTGTAAAAAACCACTTGGAGCTAGAAATCCGGCCAGCAGATTATTAGAGTAACAATACGGTTTTATCGAAAAAGTGATCCACTATTGACGTACTAAGAGAAGCAATTGATACTGCGAAGAGCGCTGTGTGTGTGGGAAAAGATGGAAAGGTGGTACGCACTCCTCATTTCTGATAAATATTAAAATGAGTTACTTTCAAAATAGGGAATTTATATGCGACACGGATGAGGGCACTTAGAGCTACASTATCTCCAGTGGAGTACCGCAAGGTTACGTGAAAACAATCATATATGCGGATGACCTCATAGTGTTAGCAGTGGCTAAACATCTGTATAACTTCCGGATCAAATGCAATAGCTGCATAAATGGTTTGCTACYATGAGTTCGGAGCTGGCTGAGCAGAAAACAGAAGTCTTGCTAATAAGCACCASGAAAATTGAAACGAACCATATCAAACGAAGACGATGAGACGAATTCGCACGAATACATAACTTATCAGAGACGTCTACCGCAGCAAAAAGAGAGGAGAGAAAAGAATTGCAAAAAAATGTCTACTGAGTGGACGTTAATATTTTTCAATACAATTATTTCATGTCATGTGATATCATATGATGGGATATAAAAAAAAAAATAGCGATGCGAAGCGCACACACAATYAAGAAAAGCCGTTGGATTTGCAAATAATAATATGATAGAATTATGACATGCTGTGGTGGCTGAGATGTGAAGTGACATGATGTCATACAAAGTGATATGATGTGGTTATATTATGAAGTGATGACGCATAAAATTATACCAAATTATAGTAGGAAGTAAAATAGCACGCGTGGAGGAAAACCCAACAGAAAATGTTGTCAAGGTGATGTGATGTCATATCATGTGTTATGATGTGATATGTTTCTATATGATAACAGTTCATATGATGTATTTTCATAGTATTTTTTTTTTATCGATGTATAGTTAGTTTTACGATATGTTGCAATATATTGTAGGAAGTCTTTATATATGAGAATATATCGCGAGTTCTTCATTCAGCCGCTAMAATAATTTTGGTAGTTCAAAAGATAAATCATAGTATTAACATTAGAGAGTTGAATGAGAGATATTCTTGATATTCATTTTTTATGGCTCCACTTAACAGATTTTTTAATTTCCTCCAAATTTTTAGATTCTAGGTTCTACTCTGCAGAAAGCATTTAAGTAAGAAGGAAGGAATTAAAGTATAAAAAATACAGTTTTCCGTATCATAAGTTTGCAACCAAAGTAAAAGCGTTATAATAGAAACCACTCATATTGAAACAAATTTTGAGTTTTGGTTATAAAATAATTGTATATCGGTTATAT
>NW_017535396.1:147555-167156 GCF_001853355.1 Bactrocera latifrons
TAAGTTCATTCAACATTTGTAGCATTTCATGCGTAATCCTTCAAGCGCCTTCGAACCAATTAACCGAAAACGCTCATCTCCAATTCATGCACAATTATACTCTCTGTTTTTTAGCTTCAATTAAAAAGTACTTATTGCAAACATTATATAATGAACTGATTTAATTTCGCAAATATTGACACAGCTTAGATTTCACTTGAAAGATGAAAGGGTGTGAATTGAAAAAGAAACGTACGCATTTAGAGAGTGTGTGTGTGTGTGTACGATTGCGTGATTGTGTTGGCATCGCACAAGCATTTATTAACTCTTCTGAAACAGACGRGGAAATCGTCTATTAAAACGCACAGAAAGCTGGAAGCCGGCAAATTTAGGTGTATATAAGTAAAAAAGTAGTTATGTATGCTATATAAATAAATRTATGTATGTATGKAGTGAATGTTGTCTRTTTATTGGGTGTGCAGTTATGCGCTCCAATGGCGCGTTTAATTAAGCATACTATAACTCTGCGCAATGTTGATTTCGTATTTAACATGAAGGAATCTATTCAGCACGAAGAAACCGYTAAACCAAGTACAAATGAACTGTAACAACAAAACCAACAATCGAAATCCGCAGACTACTTGCAAACTCATTTTGTGTTAAGACACCGAGCGGCTGGATAATGAGAAAAGTGAAATGCTTAACTAAACGGCATTTACTTTTGACTGTCGCACAAACATATTGACGACTGTCTACCACTCCTTCTAATCGCTTGTGGATGCTTTTAGCAACAACAGTGGACGATTTAAAGTTTCACAAAGCATAGCTGTTGCTTTGCGCGATGTATCATTACGCTGAAATAGGCGTAGTTGGCTATACGATTGCATATYCTGATTAAAAGCTCTTGCGCGTAGAGGCGTTGCCTCTTTCCAGACAGGTGCGTAAATATACTGTTTAATGAGTTAGTGGGTGGCTTTCGCTTATCTCAGCAGGCGTTTATGGTATGTTTGCATTGAAACTTCGGCTCGAACACTTGCCATCAATCAATCAAGTGTTTCATGTGTAATGAACAAATGCGAGACCAACTCATGCATGCTAAATAGCAGCTGAAGCTGAGTTGCACGTTRAAAACGGGCGAGTACTTATCGTTAAAACGAGCTTAGCTGGTGCTGGCGTTGGTTGACTTTGAAAGCAAACGATTCATTTGTAGGTTTCAAGTATATGCGCTCGCAAGACTAAGTGTGCTCTGATAGCATACTTATACACAAGAGATGAGAGTTTCAATTGCAAAATTGAGAGGATGGACGATGATAACCATTGAAACGTGCGTGAGCTATTGCAGTGTAGTAGACATACTGCTAACTACTTTCAAGTATTCATTTTGAAAACTATACTGATTATGTATGAGTATTATATGTCATGACATAATTAACCACCCATTTTTAGTCATAAATGTTTTGGTCAGAAGCCCATCTTTCTGGAAAAATGCCACATTCTGTAGATGTTTTCYTAGGTTAGATCATAGGGT
This sequence comes from Bactrocera latifrons, assembly GCF_001853355.1. Lineage (NCBI taxonomy): Eukaryota > Metazoa > Arthropoda > Insecta > Diptera > Tephritidae > Bactrocera > Bactrocera latifrons. The sequence goes on from NW_017535396.1 coordinate 149,063, forward strand.
TAATCCAAAATTCCATGGATCTCCCTTTGACAAGAATCCTTGATCTACGAAGCGTTTTGAGTTTACCACGTGTGTGCGTGCGTACCTCCTGTACTGTGTCCAGTCAGAACCTCTACAATGGTTGCGATATTGACTTTGCTAAGGGCAGATACACTTATAATTCAGTTTGGGCCAGAATTATATCGTAGTCGTACAAGTTCTGGCTGTTGACCAGCGCTTGCCAAGTTCATTGGAGGTTTATACAAACAGCTGGCTTTCAGTTGTATGAAATTGAMGTAAGCGTACATAGCAAGCTCCTAGAACGGGAAAAATAAGCGAAAAACTAGCTCATATATGTCTGGTTAGGTCTGCAAGACTATTCCAAGTAAGATGTGATTGCATTCAAAAAYTCCTAAGGTCTCCAGAATAAAATTTATTTCATAAAAACTTTTCAGCATTCCAGTAGAGGTTTATACATTAAGCATTTTCTTTCTGCTAGCGAAAGCAATCAATATACACTTAACAAAATTACCTTTTATTATTTTTAATCAAACTAATTTTTCTTCATTTTTTTTCCTTTTCCCCACTTGCAGAGAATATTTGGCAAACGGAGCTCGACTTTATTGCGGTCAATCGTCGTAATTTAGTTGTGCTTTCGGTGGTTACAGCACCCTACCAAAATGGTACAGGCATACACGGCGACATCAGCAACAGTCTGGAGGACGAMCAAGACGATGACTACTACAACGATACGATGTTTACGGCTGTCGGTGCTGGCGCTGCAGGAACCGACATAARCAATAATATGTTTGACATGCTCACGAGTTCGAGGCAAGCTAAAATCGGCAATCGGAAGGCGGAAGCAAAAGCGAAGAGCACTAACAATATAGGAGTGGATTTCCGTGACGGCGGAAAGACAAGATATTTTGAAGTGCCCGATTTAATTAATCAGAACAGCAAGGAAGAGCGGAGAGCTGAAGATGAAATAAATAATAATGATGATGGTGTTGCTGATGTTGATACAAACCGCAAGAACAACAATAAGTTTGACTTCAATGAAGGAACTGATATTTATGATGGTAGAGGTGCCGAAGGAGGTGGTGTTTTCGCAGGCGGTGGCGATGGAGAGGGCGAGAGCGAAGGACGCATTTTCGTTGAACATTTCGATACAAAGGATATTTGGAATGGCAAAGCGGTTGACATACCACAAACGGCAACCGCAAAAACCAGTACAACAACAACTKCAAGGAATTCGGTAAATTTGATAGSCGACAAGAGCAACAACAATAATAACAAGAATTATGATCAAATGTGGGACAAGTTGGGCACGCTCGGCAAGTCAAACAGCCTTGACGTTGCGGCGTCGGATATTGAGGCAGCACTGACAACAATTAAAACAACAACAACAACTAATAGCCAAGAAACAAACTCATCTGTCMAAATTACCAGCAGTGTGCGACCCAAAACAACAACTACAAATGCATCCAATGAACTTGAAAAAACAGCAGGACGCGACTTGGACGCAACACTTGGAACCACTGCTGGCGCTACAACAACAACGGCAACCACAAAATACTTCAGCAGTGTGCCGGAGAGAMCAAGTAACACRAAATTAACAACAACAACRACACAAACGACTAGCGTGAGCAAGAAAGGCAACAACAAAAGCAACTACACTGACAATGATAATGAAGATATATTAGTTGCCATAAGTTCCACCACAACAACTGCGCCACCAGTGGCACACACCCAACCCACACGCACACACCATCACCATAACCATAAGGAACAACYACAMCAAGCCCACCACAACAGCACACATTCGGCAAAATCAGCGCGTAAACATCATGGCCACAATCGGCAACATCATCGCCAACGCGGCGGACAACAACACAATCGGCGCCACCACACCAACACCGCTGGTGGACGTTCCAGTGAGTCGACCGCCACACGCACCTCACGCCTTGACACAGGTCGTGCTGCTGTCGATTTGCGGCCCTCAAGCGCATACGGCAACAACAATAAAGCGGCTGCAACCGAAATCGATTTAAATCGGCTCGATGAGTTGGATTTGTCTGCGAGCACAAACTTTGAGCAGTCCATAAATTTGCCACGCGGACAAAACCGCGGCAATTCAGCGGCGTCTTTTGAAACAGATGCGCTCGATTAYGACGCACGTCGCAACTATGGCAAATCAACAGCAACCATTAGCACGACAACACGTGACAGCAATATTCATATCGTTAAGCCCGAGAAGTTGCCGGAGATTATACCCTCCACACCATTAACAAGCAATTCAAAAATTATCGAAATCAAAACCAAAAGCGGCAGCGGCAGCAAAAGTGCCAGTAACGGAAATATTGTGAAGCGCATGAAGCGTATGGCCGACGAGGAGATGCAGGTAGAAATCGAGCCGGAATATCTGGTGGGTGAATTAGCTGGCAATGATTCGAGCGAGTATATGGCAGCACCCTCATCAATGGCCGGTTCCGATACATCTGTAACATCCGCTAAGTCATCAGCTGGCAGCAGCATTGCAACCGCACAGCAGCCACCACAAACAAGTCTGGTGCGTCTCGATGGTTTCGCCGGCATGCTGCAAATCTTCTTCGGCATTGAGAAACCCATCGATATTGCRGTATTCGACCACCCGCCAAGCGCGGAGTTTGTGAATCTTGTCTTTGCGCTGCTCGTCTGGTGTGTACGTTATCCGGCTGTCTTTTGGACGACAACCAAATCATTTGCCACCATCTTTAGCATACAAATGATTGCTGTCGCTTTAGATATCACATTTAGCTACATTGGCGCTGCCAACTTATACAAATTGCAGGTGTACAGCGAGGCTATGCCCATCCAAAACTCCGGCCTCATTTTGAATGGTGTGGTAACGTTGGCACTGTTTCTACTCTCGTCTGTGCTGATGATTGCCTCATCGATGATTATGTATTTGTATGGGCAYGGCAGATTGGCGGCGAAAATGCGTGATCGCTCATTAATCACAATGAAATCGAGTGAAACGTGGATTTATTTTGCGCACTGTGCGTCGCTCTGCTACGTTTTGGCATTAGCTGTGGTGAAGGCGCCACTTTTGAATGACCTCAGCGTCACGTATAGGAATAACTTACACTGCCCGACATTTTTTTCAGGTGAGTACACAGGCTGCAACACATACTTGGTTAGTTCAGACATGATTGACTCAAGATTCTGATACAGTTGATAGACAGTAGAGGCAGTCATTGTTAACGTAAATATTAAAGTTTCACACAATTTTGAAGGAAAGTAATATAAAAGTATCAGCAGCAATAGTCATCATATGGTTTCTTAAGGCTGAAGTTATGTAGTGAGTTGATGTAATAGTTCATGTATTCCTTGACATTTTACTGAGATTTTATGAAAATGACCTACAAATGGAGGTCACTTCCTTTTAAGGGATTTAGGAATTTCTGCGAACAGAGCTTGCTTACAATTGGGACAATGTTTGCCGTATAAATCGATTTTAAACCGTTAAATTATTTCTCTGGCATTGCCTTTCTATCAGCTTTCTTTAAGCTTCCTTTTTGCTTTTGCATGTTCCATCAATATGTATTTTGACATGAAAAATTAAAAGAGATAAAAACAGTACTTGAATCCGTTGATGACGCGTCAAATCCAATTAGCTGTACAAAACGTGAAATAAGCATAGACAGAAGCCAATTGAAATGAAAATGGAAATCACAAACATACAAACGGATACTAGTAYTAAGTAGAATTGATATTAAATCGCCTTAGTCAACGGCAACAATGCACAATAGACAGTAAAACTTTGTAGTATGAATAAGTGTGTTGTTGAAAGCGGGTATGCGCTATTTTTTAGAAAGAAGATGGGGTCCAGGGTCGGCTTTTTAAACCAAGCAAATCCAGGAGCTTTTACTTTAAAGCTCTCACTTATGVTTTTTAATCAAAAGAGTTTTACCTTTAAAACTATTTTTGGGAATTCACACATTCCTTTTCATTTATTATTTTAAGAGTAAGACACTTCATCTGAGACAATTACCTCTCCTTTTCCTCAAGTAGCCTCGCTTAAATATAATAGTAATAAACTGAGATCGATACTTGTTTTCGCGAACTGTCAGACGGAAAATATAATAAAAGTATCATCAGATAGTACTTTTTTTTATACTAGAGTAGAAAATATTCCAAGTCGATAGTTCTAAAGGTGATTCATTTCGAKGTTAACGACTTTTTTGTAGAAAAAATACAAAAACTACAAATCTAATGGAGACTATTTATTTTTATTTGAAAGAACATGGTTTTTCATTCAATTTTTGAAGATTATCTCTTTCAAATGTTGATYGCKACTACGTCTCAGATAATCCATTCGTTGAGTCCAATTTTCGATGACTCTTTCGAGCATTTCGACTTGTAACTGGCGTAGGACACGCGTGATATGTTACTCCGAGGCTTCAATCGAAACAAGATTGTCAACATAGACTTTAGACACATCCCTAAAGGAAAAAGTTTAACGGTGTGATATCACAGAAAATCATCTGCTCACCAAAGGGTTTTCTCAATAAATCCATTGATTTATACGATGTATGGGAAGTGGAACCAAATGTCGCAGATATCACGAGCTCCAATATCAGGCATCAAATAACTTGTTATCATGGCGCGTTAACGGTTACCATTGACGATTACCTTTTCACCGGCATAATTTTTGAAGAAATAATGAACAGATGATTCCATAGGCAGCCCTTGAAGCTCTCCAGATTCAGATTCATCCCAAATGCGGCTATTTTGCTTGTTTACATACTCATTGGGCTAGAAATTGACATCATCACTGAACAAAATTTAACTCGGAAACGTGAGATCTTCTTGCAACTTTTCAAGATCCCATAGATCGAAGCGATGTCGCTTGGGAAGGTCGAGCGGCATCAGTTCTTACATAAGCTCTTAATTTAAGATCTCGCCGTAAAATGCACCGAGTCGTTCCATCCCTCTGTCCGAGTTACTGCGAACGGCGGTGAATCGACTCTCCACAGTCTTCGTGTACACTCTCTGCTACGGCTGCTATATTTTCTTCAATGCGTTTTCTATTCGGTCCAATATTAACCAATAATGAATGCTGGGTGTGAATAGTGGTGATGGTATTGCGTATAGTATCTCGAATTTTCTAAAACTTATCGTTTTAAAAGGTAAAATAGTAGATTCCATTCATACATAACCTCATTAACATCGGTACGTAATTAAACTTACAAAAAATAGATCAGCTTTTTAAATTGTATAGCGGTTAAGTACAAAAAGAAAATTAAGAGTACTTTAGAGATGTAATAAGGAGAGCATACTATACTTAAAGGTAGATTCCTCAGCTGTCAAATTACTAGCCGAAACAAACATATATAAGAGTGTGATACACATTTATAAAGTATTGTTAGGGACAGTAGTTTCAAGCTGCTAGTTCCAATCGGCTTTTATGCATCTGTCAGTTGGCACTAAACGACAGCAAACAGCTTTGCTAATAGTCGTCTTGGCTAAATCCATACMTACCTTTTTGCCACTTGAACATTTGTACTTTCCGTTGACACAAACTTCATGCATGCACTGAAAGCTCTACATTACGGCTTCCAAATGCTAACAAGTCATTTTAAACTTGTTTATTTTTTTCTCTTACTTTATCTTTCCAGCTCTCATCAGCGTCGTACATCTCTTACTGTGGATTGTCATTTGGCTGGGCTTAACAGCCAAACGCCGGTGGACCTTCAAGTTGCCACCAATGGATGCATATGGCATCACAAAAGCTACGACACAACCATTATTGATGGCGAATCGTAGTAGCTTGCCCAGCGCTGGCAGCGTTAGCGGCAGCGGCAGTAATATGGGCAGCTCGGAGCAGAAGAGTTCATCCATGATGAGTAGCGGTGGAATGGGTGGTGGTCGTGGTGGCAAATTGAGCACTGAGTCCAGCACCGATGGCGGCGGCGATGATGTATACTGGCCAAAATTGACACCAAGTTCACCGAAATTGAAGGTTACCTTCAATGAAGTACCGAGTACGTCTGATGATGTCCTACTAATTGGTGACCATGAACAAAACGATGGCAAGCGGTAAAAAATCGTTTTCTTTAAAACTAAACAAAAATTTAATTGAATGAATCAGAAATGAATACTACCTACAACTACATAAAAAAATAGTACACACGAGTTTTAAAATGCACTGCAACTTAATTCTTTAGTTTAAAACTCAATTTGTTTTTTTTTTTTTTTTTAGTTTTTATGCTAGTACTTACTTAATCAATTGCTCAATTGCTCGAGAGTGATGCTCGCGAAGGTGTTCGGAGAACTATGTAGCGTTGTTTTCGAAGATAATAATTGATGATAATGACTTAATCGTTGTAGAAGTGAGCGTTGAGTCATTGCATATCACTGGATATGATAATATCTCACTTCGGGTCTTGCTTACATATTTATGTAATTCTGGCATCTCCAAACCGAACCACGTATCAGAGGCGTCTTCACATATGTTTTCAATTCCACTTAAAATATGTGTATTCAGTGAATATCTTCCCAGAGGACCACGTTTCAACCACGTTAAGCAGCAATAACGCGTTGTATATTCTGTTCCAAGGCATCATTCATCTCTGACTGAACTGCGTAAACAATCAACTTCACATAACCGCACAAAAAATAGTACAGTTACGTTAAATAGCGCGATCTCGGGGTACAGCACAGGCTCACATCGGGAGATAATGTGTTCACCAAAAGTTTCCTTCAATTAATTGATTGTTTCGTTGTCAGCATGGCATGTAGTGCTGTCTTGTTGGAATCAACGGTCGACTGCATCAACACCCTGCAACTCAAGCAAAAAAAATTCAATAATCATGACACCATATAGCGTTCCCCTTTGTTGACCAATGAGCAAATCAAACACTCCTTTTTGAGGATGCAACGACATCTCTCAACACAACTTGCGCATAATCATCACTGCAGTTGCCGCAATTTGCCAAATGGAGGTCCAATGCTGAACATACCATACAATTATTTTGGCCATAAATTGGCCATCACTATTCTCTGGAAAACTCCTAACGTCGACTCATCAGATTTTTTCATCGCCCATGCCCCTGTGTCATATAGCAGGACGAGAATAATGAGTGACTTTGTCGAGAGAGAACTTTACTTCTCAATTGCCTACTCAGTCCGCAGTAGCACCTGTTGTCAAGAGTTATTCTGCGTTCAATTTCGAGGCCGACATTATTGTAGGTGCTAATAGTGATTCCAAGATAGACGAGAATATCTTCGGCTGCGAAATTATGTCTGTCAACAGTGACGTTCGCGAGTTCGACGATTGTTTGTTTGATGACAGCAGATATTTCGTCTTGCCCTCGTTCACTATTGGCGCGATTGTTGAGGCCAAGTAGCTGTACATTCTCATAAAAGATTTTACCGTCTCGATTCAGCTCTGCAGCTCGAATTATTTTCTCCAACAGTAGTTTGAAGAGGTCGCACAATAGAGAGTCACCTCTGAAACTCGTTTTATATTGAACGGCTCGGAGAGATCGTTCCCGATTCTGACGAAGCTTTTGGTATCGTTCAAGATTTGCGCGTATACCAAATTCAGACATCGTGGCATAAAGGCAGCTCCTTTTCGTGCTGCCAAAAGCAACTTTAAAATCGACGAACAGGTGGTGTGTATCGATCCTGTCACGAGCCATCTTTTCACGGGTCATTTCCATGCTTTATTGCCTGGTGAATATCTGGTCAGCTGTTGATTTTCCAGGCCTAAAGCCACACTCATAAGGTCCAATCAGTTTATTTACGGTGGGTTTTAATTTTTCATCAACCGTACAAATATAACTGTCTACAGTTAAGCCAGCTTCACGAATCACTCACGAGCAGAGCATTCTAGCGCATTTCAAATTTCATTTGCTGCATTTTATTTCATAAGTTGAAGAAAAAATTGCTCTATTTGGCGAAATTCATCAATATTTCTGAAAGAGGACTTTAAAAGTTACAAATGTGTACATTTTTTTTGCTTTAATTTTTTTTTTCGTATTCATTTTCACTTCACATTAACAAATAAAGGTTTTAAAATCAATGCACGTCACCAGTTTGTTTTTTGTTTTTGTTTGTGTCACTAATATTCAACTGCATCAAATATTTTCGCTCATTTTGTTTATTGAATATCTGTTTTTGTTCGGTTATTTATTATTAAAACACATGTGTTGAAAGTGTTATTATTTCGAAAGTGATATTTGCTTTCAAATTCTTTTTGGTTGTTGCAAAATAAACAAATTGAATATTTTTTACTATTTATTTTGTGTTAGTTTTCGCACACATCAGTTTTTGTTAAGCACTCATATTTTCATTTATTTACCGTAGCACCTCAATATGCTTACAAACGAGCATATTTTGGTATTTTGCATTCATTAAATTTAGAAAAAAAAAATATAATTAAAAATATATAAATTTATTGTTTTGTGAATTTGGCGCACTTTTTCGAAAGAGCTTGTTCATCTGTATGCAAAATAGTCATATGCATTTGGAAATTGATTAAACGACACCGCAGACAGACACACACTTTTGTAAGAATATTGGTCACGTTGACAATAAGAAACTATTTTTGTTCCGCTTGTCGCCTGTTTTTAATTAAAATTTACTTATATATAAACTACGAACTTTTTATTTAACAATTTTTATCTATTATATATATAAATGCATACTTTTATGCATATGTATGTATGTATCTATGTATGTATTTGACTATTGTTACTAATAATGTTATTTAGCATCAAATGGTTTGTAGTTCAGTCATATGTATGCAAATGTTTACTAACATATTTATTGTTGTTTAATACAATTTCATATAGTATACATTATATGTATGTACTCATATGCATTTGTAGTATGTATGTATGTTTATATGTATGTATATGAATATATATGTGTGGCAATAGCAAACTAGTTAACCAAAATTTATTAAAAACATTAAAAATCGTTAACTTCGACTAAACCAAAGCTCTCAGTTTRTATGTTATATCTATATGCTATATGCTATAGAAGTCCGATAAGAGCAGTTCCGACAAAAAAGCTTCTTGAGAAGAAAAGTACGTGTATAAAATTTCGGATCGATATCTAGAAAACTTCTTTTTCTGCCTCTATTTACAATACCTCTTTTCTTGCATCAAAACGCGAARGTTCATTCTCAACTCTTTGTCTAGTAACGAGATATGACATTGAAGTATTTACGAAGTATTTACGAAAAAAAAAAAAAAAATATCTGCAAATTGCTCGATTTAATCACTTGGTAACTTTTCCAAGACTACTATATCGTGTTTCTTTTCCGAACTCTCCAAGTGTCAATTATGCAAACAAATAATATTTTTCTTGCCAATAACTTATTTGAATGACCTTCGCACTAGCTGAGGTTAGCTGAAGAGGTCGATCTTAAAAKCAATCTCACTTGGACTGCTTAAAACACCATTTCGTTGTGATAACTAAGGTATCGACAAAGCGCTTTGAGCCTATCACAAATTTGTTGGGGCGTCTTATATCAGTTTCGGTTTTGCGCGTCTACCGCATACCATCTACCATCTAACTTAATAGAAGCCACTTCTGCTTGAWAAACCGATCCGGTAGTCTAGAGTTAAGATTGACAAAGATTCCTACRGAAAGCACTTCCTCCAACCTTCCTAGCTTTGACCCATCAGAACTCTTCATATATTCAGCTCCCTTGAGCCTTTGAAYTCAATTCGCAGCAAAACACTTGCCGGCACTGTTCACCTATGCCATGTTGAAAATGCTATTAAGTGCTACTGTTGGTGTAGTCGGCAGTGCACCGAATAAGCTGATCAGAGCCGCTCTTTGGGCACCTTCAAGTTTCATAGCAAGTGTAGCCTTTTCGAGCGTCTTCCAAAGAACGAATACACGCAGAATATTATTGTTTTGACTGCAGTTTCGTATAGGCAAAACACTGCCTTTTGTGGGAGTCCCCACCTTTTTCCTATAGTTCCTCTACTGCAATAAAATGCAACCGATGCCCCTAATACTCTTAATTTTCTTCATCTTATTTACTGTCGTAGACAATCGTTTCTTCTTTTCGAAATACCAAGAGCAATCAGGTCCTTCTCCACCTGATCTCTCTAACGGAGTGAAGGTTTTCCTCCTCCTCTGCTTCCGTCGGCGGGTACCGAATCGAAAAGATTTAAAGCTGGAGTGTTCTCTTCCATCCGGACAACATAACCAAGTCAGCGCAGCCTTTATGTCTTGATCCGTTGAACTATGTCAGTGCTTTCGTAARCATATTTCGTACAGCTCATCGTTCTGTCGACTACGGTGTTCGCCGTTKCCAATGCGCAAAGAACCATAAATCTTCCACAAAATCTTTATGTAGAACTCTCCCAAGACCCACTCATTAAATGATGTCACTGTTCATGCCTCCGCAGTATCCTAGTCCTGCTAGACGGGAATAATGAAGGATCTATAGAGTCTGGTCCTTGTTCGTCTAGAGAGGACTTTATTTTTCAATTGCCTACTCAGTCCAAAGTAGCACCTGTTAGCAAGAGTATTCTGCGTTGAATTTTAGGGTTGATATTGTTTATAACCCCTTCCTTACTCTTCAATATCCTATTAAAAATCAGCCGGATTATCTATTAATAATGTGTTCCTCTGAAAGAGTGGAGAACAACGCTTGGGATTTATACTAGTGAATAAAACCATTTCAGTTTTACTTGGGTTGACGGCCAAGCCGCTTCTATTCACCCAGCTGGATAACAAATTGAGGTAGCTTTCGGTTAGCTTGTAGACGTTGTTAAGAAAATTTCATGCAACTATAAGAACCACGTCGTCAGCGTAAGCTATYACCMGAYAGCCTCGTTCCTTGTGCTCTTCAGACTAAATGTTAACTGCAATACATCGAAGTGAGTCGTTCGATGAAATTTAAAATTKTGTATKTACCTATAACAAGATTATAGACTTWGAGTTTTTAGCAAACATAAATATAATATAAAATATAATACTTTACAAAAGTTTCCATGTTAAGTAAAATCTAATTCAACTAACAAATAATGCGACTTATAAAAATATTCTGCTTATCGTTGAAAGGATATACTATACATTATTGCATTACTTACTAAACATATGTAACCTCAGAAAGGTGAGGTTAGCGACCTTATTCCGCATCTTATGTAATTRTAATTAAGACTGCCAAGAGCTGCTTTGCTAATATTAATCAAAGTCAACATCAAAGTCAAGGTGGAATTATGAATGAATGAATATTCATAAAGGAATAACATAGATTGGATAAATAAACTGCTATATGTATAATATAGAAAACCATCCGATGAATAGAATTACGCATGTACATAGAAATTATTTAATGTGTTTACTGAACTTAACATCCGGTGTTTGAGTTGACTTACATATATACATATGGCTGGGAGATCATAAAGGTTTGTGTGAATGATATCAAGAAGAGGGATATAGTAAATATATTTATACATATGAAAGTAGYTTCTATAGTTGAACTATTGTAGCTGCCACTGTGAAGCATATGTTTTCACACTCACTCATACCTACACACATACTTTCACAGTTATGTAATATGTGCTCTATAGTATCGTTACATATATACATACATACATATGTCTGTAGTGCAAAGGAATGTCTAATCTTTACAGTAATAAATTATGAAAAATGTACTTTCTTTTCTCCACTTTGCCACCCATTTAACCTTTGGCTGCATTCTGCGACCAACCAACCAAACTACCGACCATTCAACGGAAAATATGAAATGTGAACTGCGGCAATGCAGCCATTCGCCCCGTGGAACCGCGATATGTTTTGCCAGTGTTGCGGGGGAAATTGACGACGGAGAATATGCGACACTAAGAACTGCCAGCGCTGCCACCATGGCAGGCATCACCCTTACCAGTATGAGCAACAGCAGCAGCACCAGTCACAGCAGAGCAACAGGCAAGAGCAACATTGACCCCGTCATGACGATCGGCTGTGGCAATGAGACACATGTCGGCGGCCTCACAAACAACCACTGCACAACTCCCACCGGTGCGCATGGCATGAAGCTTTTACAACTCAGCGAATACGATGAGCTGCCACCRCCACCACCACAACTAATGCCWACTAGTGGTGGCAATCACTCARCAGCCGTTTGTGCCGAATATACCAACTACATTGGTGGTGGTGGTGGTGTTGTCACTGACCCTGGCGGTGGTAACTATAACAACACTGGTGGCAGTGGTAGCTTCGGTGATGACAGCGCCTCGGAGGAGGGCAAACTATTGGCTTGTGTGCGTGATGATAGTGTGACGTATGCATCGACTCGCGATTTGGAGCCGCCAACGGCAACTACACTGCCACCACCACCGCCACCAAAGCATGCCACAGATCAACAGCCCACCGGCACTGGCTGTGCTAATATGAACAGCAGTGCCGCTAATGGTTTAACAGAKATGAATAGGAGTGGTGGCGGTGCTGGTGGTGGTAGTGATGTCGCTAGTGCTGCCATCGCAGGCCGTGCTCCCCAAGCTATACCGGAGAATATGCAATTGTCTTCGTCGCCGGAGCATCTAGTCAGCCCATTGGCACCGGTGACGGTCACCGTGCACACCAACGAAGCACATGTGAGTACATATTTATAACTAATTATATAACTGAAATAATATTTACACTTGTAAAGCGTAMATTTATCGATTATGTGAGATAATATGTGAATTGTTAYATGTGACYCGGTCTATGGAAAGGGGGCTTAGGTATCAAAAAATCAATTTTCACTTTTTAGTTGATTCGGATGGAAGATGAGATGCTTTTTCACGTGATAGAATCCAAAAAGTCAYAACTTGTTTGAAAGTTCCCTAAAAATGTAGAGAAAGAAGAGTAAAAATACGAAAAAATATAATTTTTTTATAATAAACAAAATACATTGAATTATAAGCTATAAAGACATGATTATACTCTAGAAAAACGTATTATGAGCCAAAAATAATAATGCTGAGTAGTTTATGTATTTTTCTTTRTTGTCGTTTTCCTTGAGWTCTTTTTACGTGTWGATCCTGAGATAAACCGRCTGGTTRTATAACTTTCGGCATTTCAGGATCGATAGGTTTTAACAGAAGCTTAAAGGACTGCACTTCTTCACTGTCTGCGAATTTCTTTGTTTTTACACAATCTGTAGAGATTATGAAATGATGGAATTGCGTTATTCCAACAAGTGACTTGTACACCTGTCTCTTATACACATCTAGATGTGTATAAGAGACAGATTACTGACAGCATACTTACTTTCGAAAATACCGAAGTAACGATCAGACGCGAACTTAGTGTGCCCTGTAAGTAGAAAATTGAATAAAATAGTTTTGTTAAGACCCCGAGCCAAACGCCATTGCAGATATGATAGCACAGTGTTATTCTTATTCTGCCCAACACAATTGGATTATTTAAAATTGGATTATTTATTTAGTAAGTCTATGAAGTCTTACAATTGTCACAGAAAAGAACGAGTGTTTCAATGTCTTTATAGTARGTTTCCAGGTGATAATKCAGGATGCTCACAACACAGAAATGCGAAGACGATAATCAACAGAAACACTTACACAAATGTGATAACAGAACATCCGGAAAGAGAGACGAATGAAAACAAGACAACAGCAGCTACGCGGTATTAGATTAAATGTCACTTCTTCAGTGTTACTTTTTTAAATGTTCCACACTAGCGACTTACACGATGAACTATAATAATATTCCGACCAAAAACAACACTTACTGGACGTCCTTGAAGCCTCTGGAAAGGATAAYAATTAWTGAGATAACGAGAAATTGACGAAASGAGTTGTTTATTTTTAACAGCTGTTTCCCAGAAAACTRGTTTTCGCACGTTAGCTCCYTTTTCGTAGACTAGGTCACATATAATGCTAATATTATTGCTGTAACTGCAAGCGAACGATAATATAGTGCTATTTTCCAATCAACTTTAATTGAGATTAAGCACAATTGCTACATTGTAATAAAAAGCGCAATTTTGCACAACTACATACATTCCTAATTCCCACTTACGTATYTAAAGGTTATACCAACAAGAACGACGTGGTGTTAAAATGAAATAAAACAAATGTTAAATACCTTCTGCTTCATATAATTATGAGCCATTTATGATTTGCACAAAATTTCCAACACGGTTCCGCTTCGATGACCCGGTACAGCTCTTCAGCTAGAATTTCGGCTACAGTGGGTTGAATGTTGTCTTTGAGCTCCTCGAGCGTTCCTGGTTCATTGGCGTAAACAGGASAAAATAATCTAGAAGTGTAAAATCGCATAATCTTGACGTCCATTTTACTTAGCCTTTTCTAAAAGAGAGTTATCCAACATTGCACCGAATGTGTCTATGTTTAGACGTGAAACATAAGCCGTCGGCCCGACTTTTAGGAAATAGAGATCCTCCGCATAGCGTTCATCAAATTCCGCGAAGGAAACAGTCTGTCAACAAGGTCTGTTTTTTTTTTTTGCCAGGGTGAGACTGCCAGCATKTACGATTCATATTGTCCGCTAGAGTACACCTCTTTCAGGACCATGCCCAGACAGTATTAAATAACTATGCTGGGCTTGCGAAACAGTATGCCTACATACTAACTCCGGCTGCTGTAACTTGTGCAGTGAGACCGCCGTTAAGCACTACTTCGCAAGATCAAGCTGGACGATAAATGCCTCTTCACATCCTACCTCCAGAGTTATTCATGTGGTCTTAGGCTTCTCCGCCGTCTTTCGTTTATTCTGAGTTCTCGGAGCGCTATTGCGGCCCACTCTTTTATTTAAGCTGTGATCGCAGCATGTAACTCACTAGGWTGTCAAACGTCATCCTTTCAGCTGTTGTTAGCTTTTCTATTATGGTTCTGTCCACTACATACCTCGAACAGGAGAAAAATATGTGCTCTGTGTTATCTGCGGCATTTTCGCAGAAGGAACATTGTATGTCGTCATCGTGGCCAAAGTTTTGCACGTACTCACCGTGTTGTCCGTCAGTCCAGTTCGGTACAWTTTTAATTAGTCTATATGTCCACTTTCCTTTATCTGCCGATCCCCATTGCTTTGGCCACTCATCGAGACTTGTTTCCTTTACTTTTTACGCTCGTCGACCGTTAGGCACCTATTCATCTCTTTTGTTTTATAGTAGACTCTACTATAAGGTGGCGTAAGAAAAGATATGATAGCAATCGCTTCGTGCAGCACCGTTCTAAACGCRCAGACAACTCTAAGGGCGCATAACCTGGAYACAGCCTTTGGCCTATTTATCAATAATATCCACAATATTAAAATTGTTTTAGTAAACAACGTAGRTATACCGGCAAACTATAATCCAATAGGCCTAAGTAGATCGCAGTCATAGTAAGGGTGATATGGTTATGAAATCTTACAATAACATCTGGTCCCTTTGAATCAACATAAACTTACTCTTCTTCTTGTTTATTGATGTAGACAGCGCTTACGCGGTTATTGCCGGGTTTACAGCGGTCGTTTCTTCTTTTCGCAATTGGCGTTAATTGTAGATTCCAAGTGTAGCAAGACCCTTTCCGCATGGTCTTATCAACGGAGTGTAGGTCTTCCTCTGTTTCCCCTTTGAATACTCCCAGAGTTGGAGTRTTTTCATCCATTCGGACGACATGACCTAGTAAGCTTAGCCGCTGTCTCCTAATTTACTGTACTCTGTCATTGTCATCGAATCACAACCGGGGCTGTTGTGTCCCTTTCATCGGACGTGTTTCTTACGTCGCGGGTCCCAAACTCAGCGCACAACCCTGGTGTGGAATGTTTCGCCTTCTCACTTKAACTCGCCTTCAAACGTATGTTTTTTGGCTACCTCGAGGATACTTACTCTAAGATCGAAAGTCGTGAGCTGCTTGAGCCATATATAAAAAAATATAATTTCTGGCCACTCCCAAATGAACGGCGCGCCCAGAGAACTTTCCTAACTAGCGTGAACTTATAGACATGACTTCATTCAAAGCTTACTCTAGATATTACTAAATACTGATTCAAAATCATGAAACTTATAAAACGTTAGTTGTGTCAGTAGGAAGTCAGTGGAACTTCACATTTTTGCAGTCATCTATTCGAAAACCTTGTTGCGGTATATTCTATATTTTTGTTGGAATGACAATGCAAATCGATAAAAATGATGTCAAAACCGTCAGAGAATTGCTTGATGATCTGGTTGGTACGGAAAATGTATTTTCTAGTAGAATTCGCCACTTTGAACCAAAGTCATACTGTTGACTTCATTTTACAAAACAATAATTTATACTATCTGCGCTCCCTTAATTACTATTTAAAAACGTAGCTATTTCTTGCTATCACCAGAGAGAAGTTTGTTCCATTTTAGTACCAGACTGTAGCTCATTTTGGCATCAAAAAAGTAAAGARCTTTCCTGTAGCGTTCATAGGGCTTTCAGCTGTTGTGACCCTTTTCACTAAAAAAGCCACAACTTAATAACRAACCGTTAAGTGTAAAAGAGAGCACGCAAAACAATGACGGTAATTATGAAATTGAGCGCTTTTTTTACGCAATTTCCCGCAACAACTCCATCAATTAACATTTCCTCATAGACACGTACAATTTTTTTCAATTTACTTTTCATAACGGAAATGGTAAGTGTTGAGATTTGTAACAACCGATGATTGCGTAGTGCATATGTTTGTCAGGGGAGGCGTGAAGCATGTGTTGATCAGACGTCTGATGGCGGCAAACGATTTTGAGCCTGTAAAACGTAATTTCGACACGAACAAGCGGTGGCAAAAAAGAATTTAATATATACATAGCTACAWTTGTATGTGCCAGAAAATTTATTTAAGCAAAAAAGTGCTGCACAGACACACAGCCATTTAGGCAGGTCAGCCCATACGATTTGCATACGAAAACCGACAACCCACCACATGGAGGCTCAAGGATTTATTACGTCTGCGTTTGTGGTGGCGGAGCATTCGACACGTTCAATGCACATTTATCACAGCAATGACAGCGCCAGTGATGAGGTAACTGCAACAAAGTATGGGGCATGCCACAAAAATATGTACTCTTAGTTGCAGACGATACACAGCATCACGATGCTGTAATGTGTGCAATCAAAATATTTATGGGTAGCAGCTTGCTGCTTCTTGCCTATGCCTATATTTATTATCGGTGATTTGATTTCAATTAAATCGTAGCAACATTGATTTRTTGCTGCTGCAGGAAACTCTTGCAATAATTGTTGAATTCTACTTTAGTCCGTTATGCACAGAAGTGTGTGTCTGTGCGTACTAGAGAGCGTATATTGCTTTGCCAGGCAGATTGTGTGTATTTTGCCGACAGACGGGCAGCGGAATGTTTGTCTAATTAATACCTAATCGAATTGCAAGAATGTACGTAGMGGATTGCCTAAGGCTAAATGCATAGTAAGATAAAGTACTGAGAAGTTAAGTGCATAGATGGCAGAAACACGCCACAAATAAATCGCCCAAGGTAGTAGTATATTCAAATGTCAATATATCAATAATGTCAATATTTTGTATAAAGTGAATAAAAAATAAAATCCACTAAAGTTTATCGAGGAAGAACTTAAAAATCTAACGATTCCATGTCTTATATTTCCCTAACATGTAATTTTTTTTTATTTTCTGCCATAACATGTCTATTTTTCAATATCAATTAGATATAAGCAACAACAACAAAATTTTTGGCTCAACCTTGCACTGCGCGCATAGCCTAAATGCACAGCATATGTGTAGACTAATGCCGAAATTGCACGTAAACTATATTTGTGGACATTGGTAAGTGCCACCGGGGCGTATGATTAACATTCACTGGCACTCAAAGTAATAAACGGTGCCTTTGCCGTGGTAATTAAAGTTTGCTTCCGAATTAGTGCGCTCACAAGTAATTGCGTAATTGGAAATGTGAATGGTGTTTTGTTGTTTGTTTACAAAACAAATTGGCAACGAATAAATTGTTTCAAGGTGTGCCACTTATACATGTAAGCATGTATGTTTAACCTTGAGTGGTGACAACTCATAGCATTTAAGCTTCACTTGAGCAAATTCAGCAAACATTTCCTTAAACACGTCAGATTCAAATTCATAAAGTAGATTACTCAATAAG
>NW_017535396.1:167409-180510 GCF_001853355.1 Bactrocera latifrons
TTTCCAATGAGAGACAAATGCACATGAGATGCTCCATTGTTTCCCTGGTGCCCTGCTCTARACATATTCTGCAGTMTCCTCCTGCRGGTGTGTGCCGCCAAAAGACAGTGACCAGTTAGTATTTCCACATGTTCCTACAGTCTCTTCTATCGAGTGCCAATAAGTGTGTATATCCGATCTACCATTTTGCACATTTCTTTTGCGGTTTTGTTCTGGCCTTTGTATGTGTGGCGCAAAACTGAACTTCATGCATCCCCTAAAAATTTGCATGGCACGGATAGGCAGARCGCATTCTGTAACATTGTCGGAATGATTCTGTACATAACAGGAAATTTGTATGTGTCGAATGAACGGATTTCCCATTCTATTTTATTCTCGGTAYTCCCTTCATAACTAGGACTTACCGCGTTCGTACAGTCTAGAAAGTGCAGACTGACTAGGTGGTCCAATAASTTCTAGCAATTGTCCGTTCACTCTCCGAAACTTTTGCGAATTARACCRTTATATTCGTTCCAACAGTCCTCGYATTCTAMTAGCYTGGCTCAGTTGAAGTATTCCCGTACTTTGCRTCTGAAAGATTCAAGCTCTTTGTTCCACCAAGGAGGCTGCCACAATTGTGTGGAATATAGCAGGATGCAAGGAGTAGCGATTCATCTTTRGTACCCTTCACYGCMTCAACCATCAGTTCATCTGTGGARAGGCTGAAATTAATAYGGRAAAATAGACTTTTCTTCACCAAMATCGTTGATCAWAMCTTGTTAMTTACGCTCKGGGTGTATGCCGTGYAGTTTTGTGACTTTCGCCCAGCGACCACGTTACCCGTTGTAATCCTTGTTCCCTAGACTAAATCCACGTCGTAACCGCCATTTCTCTAAATTGAGAAAAAGCTCGGCAGAGGCAGTTTTACTCTTGTGGAGGTTCACTTCGAGTACCCTCAGCTCTTGGTTTTGAACCATCAGACTGCTGACTGGGTTCTTTCTCCACCTCCTTCTTATTAATTTAGAATCTAAGCAATCTCTAGAACAACTGAAAATTTAGAAAAAACTTTCACGAAATAGCAAATGGTTCCGCAACAGATTGGTCATACCTAATGAGGTTCTATTGCAGAATATTAATGCCTATTATCCAAACTTTTTTCAGAATATTTCCATGCATCTGCTTTTCTTTCGCTACCTAAGGTTTTACCGAACAAAACTKCGACCAGCTTTTGTCTGTTTAAAAGTAGATCAAGATATAATTATTTCGACGAAAAATTTAACAATTAGAATATTCAATTTGAAAACGAATCAAGCCGTAAAGTCCATATAAGCCACTTTTGATCTAAGTTATTAATGGATTATAACTCATTCCCAAAGCCATGTATTTTTAAAGCTTTTTAATTGTGATAGCTATAGACTGCTCTATAATTTCTAAAAAAAAAATTTTTTTTTCTCTATTTTAAATGAATTTCTCTTCCAGATCGCCTCCAGCTCGACACCGCGTTGCTTGCGTCGCGCCGATTCGGGTGTACCAAACGAAGCGCTCACACCRCGCAGCGACACCACCTCYACCACAGAGAGCACCACATCACCGCCCGAACGCGCACCATCCGAATCGTCGAGTGGCGTGCATTCGGGCGAGGAACGTGACGTCGAAGTAGTCATACGACCACGTTCCGCCTGCAAACCACCACCCAAGCCGCCACAACCGCCCATACAAGAGGAACCCTACGGACGTTGCACCAACATGCGCATGTCCAGCTTTGGTGGWGATGCAATYGGCGCGGYGGGCCGCGCACTCAACAGCGCCACTCTACCACTGACACGCTCGGCGCCCGAACAGAAATTCGATTATGCCAATCATTGCAGCACAATGCCATTACCGGCGGCTTGTCACAGTCAACARCAAGCGGCGCAAGCTGTACGCGGCAGCGGCAACTACGGCATGACCACATCTGCATACTCGATGCATTCACAACCACCGCTGCCGCTGCCGCCGCCGCCACCGCCACAGCAGAGCGGCCTAAGCAGTTTTCGTTCGCAATATGCCAACTCAGCGGTGGCGATGGCCGGTGTGAATGTAGCGCGCGTGCAACAGCAACAACAACACCAGCAACAGCATGAAACGCAGCAACAGTACTCAGCGCCACAGTCAATATCACCACCGCCRCCACCACCGCCKGTCGGTATGCACACCACACTGCCGAACGGTGTGCGTTACTCAAATCCGCATTTCCTGCGTCGTCTGCCGCATGTCACCAAAGCSGCTGAATCGCCATATGGACATTTAGGATTGGGCGCCGGCCATCATACCTTCTCCAAACTACTGCAGGATCCACTACAACATAGTCTAGTCAATACAGCCATACCCGAAGATCGTGACTCGGCCAACTACTCGATGTCTTCAGAACAGGACTGCGGCAATTTGTATGCGACCGCGGAGTCGTACAACTAAAGCAGTGTTGCGTAAGCAATTTTTGTCGAGTGGGCAACGTCCTTGCAGCTGCAGCTCAACTGGATATACATACATACCATGAAATTTTGATTATGTGACAAAACTTAAATTTATTTAATATAAAGAGCAGGCGCGTGCGCGTTAAGCAAATATCATCACGAATTGTGTCTAACTAAAGCTTCGAAATGGGAAAAAAATAAATGTGTTTGCGCATGCGATGAGGAAAAAAACTATAAAAGAAGTAATTTAATTAATTTGATTTTGTATAATTTAACACGCTGACACTTCAGGCTTAGTGCTAATTTCGAAATTTTTTAGAAAGTAGGAAAAATTTCTAAACAAAAATAAAAATTTGCTCAGGTTCAAACGCCATTTTGCTAGCAATCTTTTAAAGACGGCCATATCGTGTCTCGGATAAACACTTTAAAAGATTAACTGCCGTAATATACATTACGGGAAGCATACATTTCGGCGAAAAATACGTTTCAGCGTARCATGCATTTAGGCGCAACATACTTYCACAATCWTCAAGCTACTTTTTTTTGCTATTATTGTAGCATTCATTAGCTGAAAACTATAAAACAAAAAAATCGACATAAGTGCTAGTTAGAACATGAGTCAGCACGAAAATCATGGCCGATTTTTTAAATCATATTTTTCCCCCCATTTCATAGTATGCACGCGTCTTGCAAACTGAGAATCACACAAATTATATAACAAAATAATTAATTAAGTKAAATAATTTATAATATTTGAATACTATAAAACCGCTATATACATTTATATACATCAAAAAATAATTACGCCATGGTGGCACTCGCATCTCTCCCCGCCTATTGTATAAACTATTCATAATGAATAAATAATAAGATTAGACTATTTTTTAGYAATGCGCACTTTAAGTTTATATTAAACTAAATTCAAAATAAAATACAATAATTCAATAAATAATTAAAGTATTAAGAAATRGAAAATGCTAAATTTAGCATGTGCTAAGTTAAAGCAGAAATTAAGCGATAACCGTTGAAAAGCAACAACAAAGTCTAACATTTCTATGTACCAGTAAAGTAAGCACTTGTGCGAGTATGCAAATAACGGCACAAGCATATATATGTGTGTATGAAGTAAACAGAGAAAAACTAAAATAAATTACACGCATACAACATTTCCTAATCCACGTCCGCGTCTTATTTATTTAGCATGCTTTTAGGCGTCATAGTAAGCACGCCAAATACCCTTATATATACATACATATACGAGCAGAACTCGTACGCTACTTATTGTAAACTACTTCCATTAACAATATTATATATTTACAACAACATATACATATAAGCATACTTACATGTATACATAATAAGTGACTAAATTGATAATACATATTTAGTAAAAAAATTATTATAATWATAATAAATAGTAATAATARAAAAATAAATTACTAAAATAAAACAATTGAAAGCAACAACAATGCATATATCTTTATGTATGCATGATATATACATACATACAAACATAAATTCAAACATACATATACAMGTACAYATATTTATAAATGGCTGCTTTTAAATGTTAATACGCATAGTAAATAATACTAAACGCATCACTACTAARHTAATGCTAATTAGCATTAACCGTTCAATGACTCGCATTTTTTAATTTTATAATTAATTATAATTTATAATTTCTGTAAATGTACTCCATTTAAGTACATACATACTTATATACATATATATACATACTTAGTGTTTAAGCATATAAAATAATAATAATAATAAACTGCATATAAGTGGATAAATATATTTATACATAAACATATATTTTGGTGTGTTGTGTTGATTATAGCTTTCGTACATACTAAATATGTATTTTTGTTAACATTGCATACATACATAAGTAGTAAGCTTTTTTAGACATCATTAGATTGATTAAGCTAATTACAATTAAATACATGCGTACAAAAATGCATACAGGCACAAACGTGCATGTGTGTGTGTGTGTGTGTCTGGACGTGCATGCAAAACACGGACTACAATACATATAAATATGACAATTTAATTATGTAAAAGCAAAAGTGCTAACAGCAAAAATATCATATTGTATAAGTACCATCAAGGAAACTATTCACTCAAAATTGGCATTAAAAATTTTGATTTACAATAAAAACGTTTTTTTTTTTTAAATTAAATTTTTTTACACAAAAATAAATTTTTTTTCTTGGAAATAAATTGCAGTTTTTATTGTCAAGTCTAACTGAAATGAATTCAATTTTTATACATATTGCTGTGCTGTTAGTGTTGGTACTAATGTGAAACTCGTTGAGTGCGAAGCAAATAGATTGGCCTAAAAGTGAAAATACATAGCTTTTCTGTACTGAAGTCTACATTATTAATGTCTATCAAATCACTTAAAGACTT
Organism: Bactrocera latifrons; assembly: GCF_001853355.1. Lineage (NCBI taxonomy): Eukaryota > Metazoa > Arthropoda > Insecta > Diptera > Tephritidae > Bactrocera > Bactrocera latifrons. Next base: position 172,257 of record NW_017535396.1, read on the forward strand.
ATTCGAATACTGTAAACGCAACTTTTTCCAAGAATTTGTGACAATTAATAAACTTACTATGAATATGAATTCAAAAGAGTTGTTTTATTGTTGTTATACGCTGAACAGGATATATTATGCTTTTAGCACACAGCAGGAGGCGTCAGTGGCCCTATAAAATATTTATAAGATGATAGCGATCTGTTATTTTGCACACGTTTGGAGAGAGTACCACAAAAAGCTACTAATTTATCGGAAACGCCGATATCAGACAGATAAAACTTTTAGCTGCCATACCAACTGAACGATCAACATCAAATTCTTTTTACTATTTTAAGGTTTTTATAATTTCRGTGCAGCGTAAGTTAATGTTTGTAATGTTTTTTCTTGGTTCTTCTTTTTAAAATAGTTGCATAGTTACAGTTTGGCGTTCATAAGTCAAAAGCAGAGAACGTGTATTATAACAGTACAACAACAGTACGCGTGGAAATCATTTGATACAGGCAAAAAGCGCTTCAAAGGAGAATCATATTTAAGCTTTTGCACAATATTACTGGAAATTACTGAAAATGATTTGCATTTTAATTGCAAAATGTGCTATTTACTATTTCTTCATTTATTTTCATATACATACATATGTATGTATATKTATGTATGTATATATGTATGTGTCAACATTTCCGCAAATAAGCAAATTGGTTTGTGGTAATTTAATAGCGCATTTAGAGAGAATTAAATTTATACAATTGATTAACTGTACAAGTGTGAGAAGCTAAACAAAAAATTACAAAGGAAACAAATAAAATACAATTAAAAAAACAAAATTTAACAAAAAAAGTAAACACAAAAAAGTAACGGAAAAGAAATTAATTCAGCTGTTAGCTGTCAGAAAAATATTTTTCTGATCCAAAATTAATTTATTTCATTATAAATTGATTTTTTGTTTGTGTAGCTGTCCRATTTTACCAGCAATTAAATTCGCTACGAAAGCGCTTAATTAGCAAATGTAAATGTCACGCGCTATACCGTATATCACTAACTTAATTCTAATATATTTAAATATAATTCAATTTGAAATATACAAGTTTATATTACTACTTAATAAAAAAAATTTATTTACAAATTTTCCGACTTGGAATGAGCAGGAAACCTCAAACTTTAATAATATACTTAATATCTAATTAAAGTAGTATTTTATAACCACTTTATTATTTTTTCCTTTTTATACATAAAAATTTTATATTTATAAATTAAGCTTGCACTTTTTTGTCCGCAAATCACACTGAAAATTATGTGTAACTTAACAGTAAAACTATTTCATAATTAAATAAACAAATTTTTAAAATAAATATTTTTTTTTTTTTGTCGTTACATAGCTATATGCGCAGCCTCCTTTTCTGCGCGATGCGTTCACGCATAGCGTAATCTAATTGCTTCGCCTTGCAACCCTGTGCACTTTAGGCATTCCTCCATTCTCGCCATTTTCCATATTTGACAGCTAATTTGTGAAAAATGCCAATCTGTTCGAGTACGTCGMGTTTGCGCTGTTTATTGTTTAAACAAATTAATTAATATTCAAACAAAAAAGCCGCAAACTGTTATTAGTGAAACAAACAAATGAAAAATAGAYWAAAAAAAAAYTTTTGTGAATGTAGCGAAAWTTGAGATATGAACATGGCATAAGCTCGGATGGCAAACACTTGCYAAGAACGCGAAATTAACTACAAATAATTGTGAACTCCAAATAWGAATTATCTATTTTGAAAATATTTACATCACAATCATATTATAACGACAGAAAGCTTAAAACACAGTAACAATGGCATTTGTGTAATAATATTCAAAGCATTTGTATATATTAKACAAATATTAACAAAGGAATTTTGTAACCGATCCACTATCTCTTCATTTGGTAATTTGACATTTTTCCTCAATGAAAACTGGACTGGTTAGTTCAATGGTGTATGCGGATCGAGCTAACCACCACAATACAAAAAAAGTGTATATGTAATATATATGTATATGTGTATACGCAACGGCTATTACAGCTACAACAGCACAGAGTTATTAAAAATAAATACATATAAAAAATATTGTGTGGCTAAAGACAAAGTGTAAAAMTTAAAAATAACAGCAGCCAAAGTTGTAAGCAGATTGCCTGAGTTGGTGTGGAACAAACTTGATTTTTGCCCGCCTCCCTTTGCTGTCTCATTAATATCACTTACGTTGCAAGAGTTGCGGCTGCGCACAGTTTTTCTTTGCCTATGATAGAGCAGCAAAAAACGTTAAAAATATAATTGAGAAACAGAAAAAGTAATATTAAAATCCACAAGTGACTATCCGCTCTCTGCACAAACGGAGTGCTATTACAGGTTTGTACTTTTTAAYTATTTTATACTCGTATATAAATAAAATAAATAACGACAATATTTTCAGCCAACACATTCAATATGCATCATCATCATCCACTGGCACCAACACAATCAAACACCGGCGGCGGTTCAGCAAGCAACAATGCATCGGTACCCGCTCTGCCAAATGTTGGCAGCATTAATGCCGGAATTGGCACTGCCATTGTAAACAATCCAAGTACTAGCGTAGGAACAACGCATGTGCAACARCGACGCCGAAAAAAACGACCGAATTACGGTACGCGTACCGTAGAGGTGCGACGTGGTTATAATGGATTCGGCTTTACCATATCTGGTCAGCAACCTTGTCGCCTATCATGCATCGTCTCTAATTCGCCCGCTGATCAAGCWGGATTACGCGCTGGTGATTTTCTGATTTCAGTCAATGGTTTAAACGTATCAAAGTTACCTCACGAAACCGTAGTGCAACTAATTGGAAATTCGTTTGGTAGCATACGCATGCAAATAGCTGAAAACTATTATTCAGACAGCTCTGATGAAGAGAATGCGGCGCTTATGTTACAACAACAAACAACAGTGTCGGGATTGAATAGTGTGCTCACCAATCAATTAGGCTTAGGCGTGGSCGGCGCGCGRGCCAAGCCCCGTTACTTGCATCACAAAGCGAAGATGCATCGGCTGCGAAATTCGCCCCAAAAGAAGCGTACGATCACATTACAACAACAACAACAGTTGGCACGTGCGGAACAACTGTCGAAGTGTGTGTCTGCYTTAAAACCAATGGAATTACAAAAACTACGCCCACTYATCGAAGATCTGCCKTTACCGGCTAACAGCTCTGCTTATGTTGCTCCCAGCGYTAGTGCACCAAAAGAACCAACAGCTGGTGTCGCAACTGCGTCAAACTCTGCCGCAGAATTAGCAAACGTAAATGCAATGGCGCGTGCACCGGCTGCCGCTTTAGAATATCGTGCCATTGTCGGTTATCTAGGTACTATCGAAATGCCGAAGCAAATATCGCACAGCTCCAAATTGCAGACGGTACGCTCATGTATACGCAAATTGCGTCAAGAAAAACGTCAACCTAACATGGTATTAATGACTATATTACCCGATTGCCTTCGGCTACAAGCAGCTAATGGCAATACACTGGCGAGTTACGCTTCCGAACGCTTAAACTATGTGAGCTCATCATCGGAAAGTGAGAATCGTTTTTTTGGTTTGGTCACTAGTGCCGTACACACTTCGCAAATGGACGAAGATGATGAAGATGACGACGACATTGAAGCAGCCAATGTTCGTCACGGACAAGGAGTAGTGGGTGTCGGTGGCGTTCCAGGTAATAACGGCAATGCACACGTTAGCATCTCAAATAGTTGTCATGTGTTTGTGGTGGACACAAAACTATGCGAACATCAGGCGCATGTGCCGCGTGCAGCCGAATTTCGTATTCACTGTACACGCGATCCCATATCCAGTTTGTGTCTGGAGTTTCCAAACAATTCAGAATACGTAGTGAATCTCATACGCAGCATGTATACAATGCGCATAATGCCWCCTGTGGTCAGGCACCATGCCGCTGAKGACATTGTGAATGCTTACGGAGGTGTTGTTGCTGGTGGACCTGCAGCTGCGGCGCATTCTCCTCAACCTAGTAATCACAGCGAAATCTCGACAACTACATCAAATTCCGATTCTGGCATCGGATTCCACAATGATTGCAATAACATCTCTGATCGCATACTGGTGGTGGATTTTCCTGGTGCGCCTGAGCTGCGCATGCGGCCGATGGGCGCGCGCCCCATGGGTATATTCAATAATTTTGATAATGTCACCGATAAGCGCCCGCCAACCGTACGTCCAGTGMCAGAGGAAAATTCACCGCCACAAAACGTCGATGTGGCATCCACAAGYAATGCACATTGCACGAATTCAAGACCAAACCTACTGGCTAGTTTCAATCTCATCAAAAGTCCAGCYACTTCGCTGCAGACAACACGTTCCTGTGACGATGTACTGGCTTTGGTCGAACGCAGCGCAGATGACGGTGAAACCGCCGCTTTAGATCAACAATCTCTCATTGCACCACATGCGTCTATGGATGACATATCTCTGCACTCGAGCGCTCCCTCAGCCTCTACTATGAGTTGTTCTGCTGCCGATGAACATCTCTTTTTACATCCAGCCGCTTGCATGTTGGCTATGCAACATCAAAAACAACGTCCCACCGCTAGTCAAGTGTACGCGCTGCTGCAGGATTGTCTTTCACGCGCACGTAATGCACGTCAATCACTACCATCAGCACATACAACCACCGATGGCTCTGCTAACGCACCGAATTCGCAAAACGGCAGTTCGACTGGTGCTGCTGCTGCATCAACTAAACGTCACTCCATTGGTTTTGAGGCTTCGGATATTACGCCGCCTGTGTCAGCGCTTACTGTTGGCACTTTCGAGGCCAACACGTGGAAGAGTTTACAAGACTTGCGTGAAAATGAGGAATTGCTTGCGCCACACACACCAGATGGTATCAACAGTGAGCCGGATCTACTGGTAAGTTGAAAGCGAACTATTCATATGTATTCGTATAAAAATTTTGGTCATCAGGAAATTTTACCTTTAAGTAACATTTATGTTACTTTCCATTGCATAAGCTCAATCAATATTCATTTCAATATATAAATAAAGAATCATATTTTCAAATACTACTTTTTTTTATTAGTCGCCCGAATACCCATGCAGTTTGTTAAGATTKGGATCTGCATATCATTTTGAAAATATGATTTTAAAATGTATTAAGTCGATCCAAAGCAGATGATGATTCTCTTTCCYTTCACTATAATCAATACACAAAGGATATCAAACGCAATTTATTCGTAAAGGACCATCATTGTTTCGATTTTGTTGTCGGAAATATGAAAGTCTCATGGGGAAAGTCTCCTAAGATCACACTATCCTYACCGAAATCTTATTTTTGTTCAAAGATGCGACCGCAAAGATTCTTGAAAGCAATTATCTGCCATTACCAATTTCTGTTGAACATACAAAAACAAACTGACCCAAATTATGCATGCCAAATTTTAAAAATACATACCGTTATAAGCAAATTAAATTAATCACTAATCGATTTTTTTTAGGCATATTTATCTATAAAGACTGATTTGATGATTATGTCGGTATTTATCATTTACTATTAGCTTTCACCATACACTTTCTCAATATTGTTATCAGCAGAAACAAACTGATAAATAAAGTAAATTACTCAATACTTCAAATAAGCACAGTCGTAAACATGCCAATTTTTGTTTTTGTCAAATAGCCGATATTATTGATAAAATGACACACATAACCTATAACTCCCAACAGTTCGGTTAAAAGATATTTTTTCAACACCTTTCGATGAATGCTGACGTTAACTTCGGCTGCACCTGAGCACCTATTTTTTATAGCATAAGACCTTGGATAATAACCTCTGATAAACTAAAAAAAAATACCTCGCCAAATGAAAGAGTTTTTCTACACAAGCACTTGATGCCTATCGTTCAATTTTTATGGAAACTATGTACTATACTACTCCGATCCGAACAATTTATTTGGAGATTGTTACGATGCCTTAGATAATAACTACTCCGATCCGAACAATTTATTTGGAGATTGTTACGATGCCTTAGATAATAATCCTGCCCAATTTTTGAAAGATACCTCGTCAAATGAAAATGGTTTGTCATACAAGCTTTTGATTCCTATCAATCAATTTTTAAGGCAGCAAAATATTATTATTGATTTCGACGAATGAGCAGCTTCTGCGTGAGAAAAGGACGTCTGCAAAATTTCAGACTAATATCTCAAAAACTGAGAGACGAGTTCTCGTATATACAGACGGACAGWTGGACATGGCAAAATTGACTCAGCTTGTCAGGCTGATCATATACATATATACTTCACAGAGCCTCCGACATTTCCTTTTGGGTGCTACAAACACCATGGAARACTTAATATACTCTATTCAGGGTTTAAAAATCGATCCGTTTCGGTATCATATGAGCGCGGTCCGATAGCCTCACCGAACAATGCTACCACTATTATCGYTTGGCTATCTATAGTATATTTTCTTAGACAGTTTCTATTAAAATTTCAGTCGTATTCTAAGTTTCGAAATGAAAAAGTTTTGGACTGCTTTTTAATAATCGCCAAACAACCATTCAATCTATTTTCTTTAACAGAGCTTTACTGTAATACGTATATTATGGTACTTACGTGAATTGTATTACGAAAGAAGCATTTTTAYTTTTGTATATGTAAGCTCTTTAAGAACTGTTAGCATACATGTGTTTCGAAAGACGCTGTTATCGCTATCAGCAAATTTGCCCCATAATTTGTGACATTTTTTCATGCCGTTAGAAAAGTATTGACTGAGTATGAGTGCCGGTAGTACCGCGCTAACTTTTCGACAGGAATATACATATGCGATGTGTGTCGCAAAAAAAGCAAACAAAAAACCGTACTAAAAATATCTGAGCAGGCGGTCTTTTAAGCTCTGCGGTCCGCCATTAATTGAGGCAAATTATTTTATATCTTATGTACTTATGAAAATATGTAAATTGTGCATTGCGCTGATAAAGGCACTAATTGTGTATGCAAATGTGGGGAATTTAAAGATTTGTGCACGCTAAAACAAGCAGAATAAATAAGTGAAGATCATCATAGAACATGAACGAAAGCCATTTATGCGTCGCTTGCGTTACATTTGCCTTTCAGTGTTCGTAGCAGCTTCGAGTCTACTAAGTTTTCTTGAAGAGAAATTAATCTCTGCAGTAATAAATTCTTTTGACTTGCGACTTTCGTTCCCCACTGCTATAATTCAATGTTGGAACCTTTTTAGCTGCATTAGATATAAGCAAATCGGTGGGTGTAGTACTGCTTTGCGTCCTATAAACGCTTTGTGGGAGTTTGTGGAGCATTATTGTGAAAAGTTCTCTTAAATCACCAAACCAWATCATTTATTTGCGTTTAAATGTTTATAGCGAGTTCTTAAGGCAACCGCAGGCTTCTGTTGTGTTTATCGAACTGCACTGGCAAATAGTGCAATTTCGTGTTGACAAGTCGCGCTTACGTCATCGAATTTGATTGCATTGCATTCTTTCTGTAACTTTTTTCACATTTCTTGTTCTTGTTTGTGTTATTATTTGTTCGCTTGTGACGTTCTATTTTGTTGTTATTTTTATTAATCGCATAGCTCTAATGTGACTATTCCGTAGCACAGCCGTCATTGTATGTATGTATGTATGTACATATGTACTTTAATTGCTTTAATTTAATTTCCACCAATTAATATTTGTAAATTCAATCATATACACATACACACACGCAAGCGAATGTTTAAGCTCCCGTCGCTCACTTGACTGACAAAAGTCGTTAAGTTCACTCAAGTGCTTTGGTGATATTGCAGCGTGTTGTGTCTGTGTGTGTGTGTGTGTGCGTTTAAGTTTTTGTTATTGTTCTCGAATGACCTTTTGTCAATTTGTTGCTCCTTTCTCGACTAGTCATCAGCGTTTCGACTGCTATTGCATGCCATAATTGCATGTTGTTATTGTATTTGCTGTCGTGTTGCGCCTCTGATCGTGTGTAGTACAAGTGTTTGTGATTTTCTTTTGTCACTGAAAAAAATATATTCGCTCAGTTACTAACATCGCTTTTGGTTTGTGCGGACAGGCTGATATTCTACGCGGATTCCGCAGCGTTTTCGCTGATAAAAAGTGAAATGAATTGCTAAAAAAATATACATATAAAAAGCAGTTGCCAAAAACCATATTTAAAATATCGATACTGCCGCGCCGGTCAGCTGGCAAGGCTGGCCAGCTGTACTAATTAGCGCATAATCACGCCCATAATTTAATTAAATA